>NC_069503.1:1106125854-1106243354 GCF_027579735.1 Bombina bombina
CCCACTTTAAAAGTCAGCTTTTCTGTGAGCTAAAGGTTTGAACTGTTTTTCTAATCAGCGTTCTCCCCTTTGGGCACTTTTTGTTGGACAACAAACCTTTAGCTCACAGAAAAACGGACTTTGAAGTGGGAGGTAGAGCGCGGGAATTTGAATTTCATATCTATATTAAAAAGTAAGTTACAGCGCATCTTTATTACAACTGATGAATTAAACACCATCTAATAAAATATCACTAACATTCTGGATCTGATTTTATAAAGGGGGCAGTTTATCATAACTTTAAATTCAAAAGTCAGCTACAAAGCATTTTTTTTTAATTAAAAAAACAATTTTATTACAAATATGTAAGATCCTTACATAGATACTGACTAATTAACTGTGTCTTTTTGTTCCTGTACTGCGCTCACGTTTGCGGGCTGTCACACTTGCTGTCAGTGCTATTTGAATACCCATATGCTGAAACATACGAACGCTGCCAGAACGGAAAATGAACAAAAGTTAAGTGGTGTGGACAGAATTAGGCCTCTAATATTAGTAATGAATGAGGAGTGGTGCTGTGCAGAAATTATAGAAAATTACCAATTGAAGGAAATAGAAACGCTCAGAAAAGGCTGCACTAATAGCACTCTATGCCTAGACTATAAAAGAGAGAATACAAAGAATTAAAACATAACTTTTAATATAGAAACTACAAAAAGGGACCCAAAACGACACCCATAAAAACAACAAAAGTCTTGCTAAAATTCTGTGTATTATCCTGATTATACAACTTTATTGCCTTTGGATAGTGATCAGATGGAATAATCAGAAAAGTAAACTGTGCAGGCACAAATAGGGTACTAGTCACTAGTAAAAGGACAAGCGGAAGTCCTCAAATAATACAAAAGGTTACAAGTGGGAGGGGCTAGACCTAGCCAAATAAAATTTGCTATTACAATGATCGCTACTCATCAAGTAGCATTAGCTCTAAAGAAGCAGAGAGGGGTTATGATATAATGTATCCAAACAAACAATATAGTAGGGAACGAGATAGCTGCTGGTGTTGCAGTAGTTATAAATGAGATACAGATACTAATACTAGATACAAAGTTCCCACTATGCAGGGCTTGAAGTCATGCCAAAATTCTAGCGCTTCAACAAAAGTATATATGTGTGTGTGTTGTGCTTCAACTCGTATATAGATAGATTTATTAATATGTGTCGAAACCAACCATTTATAAATACAGCGATATTGTACTGTCCTTGTAAATCGCAAAGGATTAAAGTGAATGTCAATTTTGATGCTAAAGTGCCCTGTTTTAAAAAATTCGATCAAAAACAGGGGCACTTTAATTCATCAAAATTTACATTTCACTCCTGTTGTGAAAAAAAACTTACCTTTTAATCTTCACAGCAGCTCCAGCTTCCTCCGGTCGTTGCAAGCCATTTCTGACGTCTGAAATGACGGATAGGTCATCCTCTAATCAAGGCTTCCCCCCCGGGGGAATCAGTGTCTGATTCAATGCAGTGATTGGAGGAAGCCGGATTCCTCATTTTAGACCCAGGAAGAGGCTTTGCGACGGGCGGAGGAAGCTGGAGCTGCTGTGAAGATTAAAAGGTAAGTTTTGTTTCTCAACAGGAGTGAAATGTAAATTTTGATGAATTTAAGTGCCCCTGTTTCTAATCAAATTTTTAAAAACCGGGCACTTTAGCATCAAAATTGACATTCACTTCAAGGTTTCAATTGTACACAAATAGCCACTTTAACTTACTATTGTAAGAAATACTTCCCTGCAGTAGTGCTGGGGTTGCTTACTGGAGTTTCCGTCAAAGCTATTCCCCTCCATGAATATGGTACATATGGTTATTGGAATAACCCGCATGTAGAAACTAGAGATAAATTAGGTACTAGTGAGTATCTATTGTAATGTAAACAAATGTCGGTTACATAAAATGTCCTCAAATGTTAAATAGAATTTATAATCACTGAGTGATTTACGCCAGCGTAAATATCATTATTACATGCTGTTCATTATTGCTAAGTTTACATAATGGTGCTTCAGTAAAGCCAGGTAAATAAAAATCACTACGCTTGTGATATACTGATGCTAGCGTTACTGTAACATCTTTCACAGTAACGTTGATATTCTTTCAATAATATTTGATTGTCCTAGTAATACCACTAGATAACTGGTAATCACAGAAATAAGTCTTAAGCCCCGGTATGTCCGGATTAATCTCATGTGACTAGTGCAGTGTATGAGGCAGTGATATACTGATTGCACTAGCAGCACTGTAATAATATTAATGCAGCAACTGAGAGAATCAACTCTGATGTAGAGAACTAGTTAAAAATTAAGGCACTCCCATTAGCCCCAACACCCTGACGCGTTTCGCCTGTATTGAGCTTTTTCAGAAGATTTAATTCTTCATTAAAACAATAACAACAGGAGGGCATGTCCGAACAGTGATCCGGAACGATCGCACTTTCCCAGAGCTCCAGTTGAATTCTCAACAATCTGCCGGTTATCTGAGGAATCCTACAGTGATTAAACAATATTTGCTACCTACACTGCTACACGGCTCAGAAGAGCCCTATACTTCAAAAGACTTTGCTGTATCCATGAAACTAGAGCTCAGCATCGGACAGCAGAGGCTTAAAGCGGCAGCTTGTTAATAGGCAGCGCCACCCCCCTCGGTTCACCGAGGGTCTCTACCTACATTGGTCACAATACTACCCTTGAATCATTCTCCCTACTTTTGTCTCAAGGATAGCAAATTGCACCAAAATAGATAAAGAAAGGAGCACTGAGTAACTTGAAAGCAAGCAAAGCTGAAAGAAAATGGCGACAATGGAGGATGTGGATATACTAGCCCACCTTAGCTCACAGTATGCGGAATTCGAGAAGCTCATGAAGTCATTGTACGAGAGAGCCCCATTCGATGCCCTGATGCATAAACTATGCACAAGCAGTATCTACAGTCGCAGAGGAAGCACTAAAATCTGATACTCAAAGTGGCATCAAAGACCTGAGTATATGGGAACAAACACTAACCCGCAACAGATGCTCATACCATCTAAACCAGCTACTACACAGACCAAGGAACTATTTTACATCAAAGAGAGCCTATACTGCCCGATCGCTGTACCAGGAAACAAATCTAACCTCCTTGTGGAGCACCCACGAGGCAGTGATCAACAGATAGACTTGCCACCAAGGGCCGCTATTGCGGCACCAAACCTTTCAAGCAAACCAGTGCTTGGCGCAAGAGGTATTTTCAAGGGGGCTTAGGGGGGGACCCCCGGATAAATGATTGCTAAACCACCAAACCTTCTGAATGAAACTCCAATGGCCGGCATACTCGACATCCAAGGTAAAGCTCCTAGACCCGGATGAGCTCCGTGACACCACAGCCTTTGCGGATTCACAACAAATTGACATGTATAATGGCTCCTTGAATCAAATGACCCAGCCCGCACAGCCTCTACAAAAGGCTTCACTGACTCCTTCCAAGAACAGTTTCTTTGATCTGACAGACATGGGGGGATAATAACTAATGAGCGGTAGGCTTTGTTAATGTCCTCATAACCTTGCCTTAATGATGTTGGTAAACGTTAAATGTTATTGAACTATTGTTCTAAGTTCTGTTAGGTTTGCATGTTATGTAGCCTGTTAGTTCCCTTTTTACCGATCAATAACGCTTCCCATCTACAACAATGTCAGACATATTTTATACTGGAGCGACAGAATCTACACCGCACTAAAATGACAAATACTATTATCAGATAATTAATCTTCCCTGTGTGGCCTGCAGAGAGGAGGATAGCATAATATTATTCCTAAGAGTTAAGATGAACATATATAAAATCCCCAATGGCTGCATAAAATATCACTCACATAGCTTTTTCTTTATACTTTTGACAGCAATATTGCCTTATCAGTAGATTTTAGTTACATGGTTGCCAACCTATTTGGTTAGAGATATTCATTAGTTGTAGGCTTGAGGTATCCAATTCTTTCGTTTTCCTATAAGATCACAACATGATTCCCTAATTTGAGACTTATATGACTATGGTGGTAATTAGATAAGAGAGTATATATCATAAAATCAGAAGTTAGACCAAAGTAGGTCTCCATGTTATATTTTGTTAATATTACAAAGTTGTATTATTATATATCTCCAATACCATTATTTATGTGTTCTTTTATTAGATCCAAGAGAGGTCTACCTAGTAACAACTGGGGTACGGAATGCGGTTTACTGCACTTTGCTTATAAATTCAATTATTGTACACTGATCATACTCTATTAATTTAAAGTCATCCGGAATATATCGCCAAACTGACAAGATATAGGTTATCATTCTTATATCCACTAGATATAGTATACAGACTTATAAATGTATAATATTATAACATGTTGAAAATAATAATACAAATCTCTATAATTATGTAACTAAACAGAATCATTTGCAATGCTGTCAAGGACAGGTTTAAATTATGTGGTGTGTCCAACCTAAGACATAGGGCCACAATGCCTTTATAATCTGGTCACTACACATCTACCCATTCTACTGCTTAACCTTACCCCATTTGCAACACACAAAGTTCAACCCTTCTCTGTAACTAGCTTGTCTCTGTCCCTTATGTGTGACAACAATTATGGTTTTCAGGGTACATGTAGGTTTATTCAATATCCCTAGAACAGAAAAAAAAATCCAATGTGTTCCCCTTAAAGGATTACTTTCTGTTATAATTTTTAAGCTAAACAACTAACATATTAAAGTTAATAAACATTAATTAAAACCTACTGACCTATATTTTCTCCAAAATGAAGTTTCATAACCTTCTAAAAGTTATATCTTTTATTCGCCGATGATGTCACGTTATCCTGCCCACTATTTTCAGCACTGCATGTTCAAAATACTTAAACCAATAACTTTGTGTTTAAAGCGCCATTTTGAAACCTAGGTATTGTAAACGGATTGGTACAGAGCAAAGGATACCCACGGAGTGGGTGTGGAAAACAATTAAATTTGCAGACAAGATTTCTGATATACGGTAGAGATATGTTAATGAAATGCTATTAATAAAAAGCGTATTTGGGGTAGTTAGTTAGTAACAGGCATATAAAATATTTACTTACAGTGGCCCTTTAACAATAAAAACTCGACAGCCCTGATTTAAGGCTACTTTGGCTTGATAATATTTATCTACAGGGAACTCAAATTCATTAGCAGTAAATCACATGAAAGTGAGAAGTCTATCACCATATATTAAGTTGAGGAAAATGTGACATTGTATATATCAACTCTATAAAGATGGCTGATAGCTAAACAATTTTAATTAACTCTGGAAGATAAAAGCGATCATATTAAAATACATGTATCCATCATTAACGTTGCCCTATATTTCCCATGTCATAGTCTGACTTCTGTACCAACGGCCCAGTCTGTCCCTGGGGTATTAAGGTCATTAAGCAGCAGCTGGGTCCCAAGGCTGACTCATGAAGCACTTGTGCTCAACAGCTTGAGAAAAACAAGGATATTAGGAAAGGGCGGTCCATCAACAAAAGCTCACATCAATATCGGACAAGAGCTTTTCAGGAATAAACATTTTCTTTGGAGACTATGAAACTGTTTTCAGAAAGTATACAGGTTTATTTATTCCAGGAATTCAGATAGAGAATACAATTCTAAACAACATTCTAATTTACTATCTAATTTACTTCATTTTTTTTAGGTCTCTCTCGTTGAAGAAATAGCAATGCACATGGGTGAGCCAATCACACGAGACATCTATGTGGAGCCACCAATCAGCAGCTCCTGCGCCTATTTAGATATGCTTTTCAACAAAGGATATAAAGAAAATTAAGCAAATTAGATAATAAATTGTAATAAAATGTTTAAAATCTAAATCATGAAATAAAAAAAAAAATCACAATCTAAAGAAGGGTTTACTGTGTTACTGAGCTTATTTTCATGAGCATAAAACATCCTCATACCAAGTATTTGTATAGGGTGGGTAACAGAACATGGTGTAGCAAATCCTAGGAACCTAAAATTCTACTTCTGTCTCATAACTCTTTGTATTCTTCTACACATTTTATAAAATCACCATCTTGCTTGTAAAAAAAAAAAAAACATGGTTTTGGTATCTCAGAAAAAATAGTTTACCTCAGTGATATTATGAAATAACTGCATGAGAAATAGGAAACCTTGTACAAAATTCACCTGTATAAATATAATTAGTTAACATTTCTAGTAATACCAGATACATCTTTACACCTTGTTCTTGTCCTATTAAAGGGACATGAAACCCAATTATACAAGGAGACAAAGTATGATGCAAATTTAAAAGACAAATAAAACAAATCCAAATTGCCAAGTACAAGGGGGAATAATATGTAATATATTTATTAGCAGAGGCCTCAAAACAGTTGTTACTCATAATGAAATCTTCAAGCATTGCCCTTTTTCACAAATATATGCGATAGTATCACAGAGACACTTCTCTAGCAGTTAAAAGTAATATTTAATTCCTCCATCTAAAATAGTGGACATTTGAAAATATTCTATTCGTACTATAAAGTTGCCATGAATTTAAGTGCTGGCTGACCATAGCTACATTTTATTCTAATGCAAGAACACAATTTTTATTAGAAATATATATGAGAACAGTGCTCCTATATATATATATATATATATATATATATATATATATATATATATATATATATATATATAAAACGCAAGTTCTACTGTCTCATCATGTTTGCAGTCCTCTACTGAGCATGAGCAACCAAAAGACTGGAGCTAGGTATCTCCTAGAAACCACTGCAAAGGGAAAGCTAATCATTTACGTTACGATACAGACCAGAGCCCCCTTGTGGGAAAATGACAGGAAATAATAAACCTAGACAAATGAGGTTAAAATAAAAAAGAAAGTATAGGTAAAAAACAGAATTTATGCTTACCTGATAAATTACTTTCTCCAACGGTGTGTCCGGTCCACGGCGTCATCCATAACTTGTGGGAATATTCTCTTCCCCAACAGGAAATGGCAAAGAGCACAGCAAAAGCTGTCCATATAGTCCCTCCTAGGCTCCGCCCACCCCAGTCATTCGACCGACGGACAGGAGAAAAAAAGGAGAAACCATAGGGTGCCGTGGTGACTGTAGTTAAAGTAAGAAATGTATCAAACCTGATTAAAAAACCAGGGCGGGCCGTGGACCAGACACACCGTTGGAGAAAGTAATTTATCAGGTAAGCATAAATTCTGTTTTCTCCAACATTGGTGTGTCCGGTCCACGGCGTCATCCATAACTTGTGGGAACCAATACCAAAGCTTTAGGACACGGATGAAGGGAGGGAGCCAATCAGGTTACCTAAACAGAAGGCACCACGGCTTGCAAAACCTTTCTCCCAAAAATAGCCTCCGAAGAAGCAAAAGTATCAACTAAACACCACATACTCTTCACCATCTCTGTGGAGATGCTGCTTGTTCAGCGGCAAAGAGAATGACTGGGGTGGGCGGAGCCTAGGAGGGACTATATGGACAGCTTTTGCTGTGCTCTTTGCCATTTCCTGTTGGGGAAGAGAATATTCCCACAAGTTATGGATGACGCCGTGGACCGGACACACCAATGTTGGAGAAATCTTGTTAAAATGATAAATAATACATATTGCAATAGTTACAGTCTACTTGAAAAGATTTGTTTAAAAAGATAGATAATCCCTTTATTACCCATTCCCCAGTTTTGTAAAATCACCACTGTTATATTAATACACTTTTTATCTCTGTGATTACCTTGTATCTAAGTCTCCACAGACTGTCCCCTTATCTCAGTTTTTTGACAGAGTTGCATTTTAGCCAATCAGTGCTGACTCAAATAACTCCACGTGAGTGAGCACAATGTTATCTATATGGCACAAGCACTGTCTAGCTGTGAAAAACTGACAAAATGCCCCGATATAACAGGCGGCCTTCAAAGCATTAGAAATTAGCATATGAGCCTACCTAGGTTTAGCTTTCAGCAAATAATACCAAGAGAATAAAGCAAATTTGATGATAAAAGTAAATTGGAAAGCTCTTTAAAATTGCATGCCCTATATGAATCATGAAAAATTAATTTAATTTTTTTTAAATATTTTTATTGAGATTCACTTTAAGGCATACAATATTGAAATGCCAATATATACTATACAAAGAAATAATTTCAAAACATTAACTCAAGTTGCAAGACATTTGTGAGATCAAGATATGCCTATCAAACTATTAACCCTCTAAAGAGCTATAAGGCCACTCTAGGACCTTTATAAAACATAAAGAGTATATCATTGAAAACAGTACAAGACCTCTCATGGGTCTCAATCAGTGAATCTTATTTCAAGTACCGCTCAAGCATTTCAGTCATCAGTAATTTATCACGGTCTAGGTGCATTCAGGTGATCCGCCAAATATAAGCACACATAACAAAAATAGCAGTATGAATATAATAGATCATTTGTCATACTATCTATTGTCTTTCAATACAGACAAACACCTAGTTACGAGTTTTGCGTTAGAGGCTATGCGGTGCTAACGAGCAGTTTATGCTCACTTACAGACAACGCTGGTATTACGGTTTTTTACAAACCCAGCGTTAACCGCAAAAAAGTGATCGTAGAGCAAAATTTTGCTCCACATCTCACCTCAATACCAGCGCTGCTTACGTTAGCGGTGAGCTGGCTGAACGTGCTCGTGCACAATGTTCCCATAGGCATCAACGGGGAGAGCCGGCTGAAAAAACACCTGCAAAAAAAGCAGCGTTTAGCTCCTAAAGCAGCCCCATTGATTCCTATGGGGAAAATACATTTATGTCTACACCTAACATGAACCCCAAGTCTAAACACCCCTAATCTTACACTTATTAACCCTTACTCTGCCGCCCCCGACATCGCTGACACCTGCATTATATTGATTAACCCCTAATCTGCCGCTCCAGACACCGCCGCCACCTACATTATACTTATGAACCCCTAATCTGCTGCCCCCAACAATGCCGACACCTACATTATATTTATTAACCCCCAATCTGCCGCCCCTGTCGCCGCAACCTACCTACATTTATTAACCCCTAATCTGCCGCCTCCAACGTCGCCGCCACTATATTAAAGTTATTAACCCCTAAATCTAAGTCTAACCCTAACCCCCCCTAACTTAAATATAATTTAAATAATTCTAAAGAAAATTACTATTATTACCTAAATAATTCCTATTTAAAACTAAATACTTACCTATAAAAAAAAACCTAAGCTAGCTACAATATAACTAATAGTTACATTGTATCTATCTTAGGGTTTATTTTTATTTTACAGGCAAGTTTGTATTTATTTTAACTAGGTAGAATAGTTATTAAATAGTTATTAACTATTTAATAACTACCTAGTTAAAATAAAGACAAATTTACCTGTAAAATGAAACCTAACCTAAGTTACAATTACACCTAACACTACACTATAATTAAATTAATTCCCTAAATTAAATAAAATTATCTAAAGTACAAAAAAAACCCACTAAATTAAAGAAAATAATAAACAAATTGCAAGATTTTTAAACTAATTACACCTAATCCCCCTAACAAAATACAAAAGCCCCCCCCAAAATAAAAAAAAGCCCTACCCTATACTAAATTACAATTAGTCCGGGGCATTGCCCCAAAGTAATCAGCTCTTTTACCTGTAAAAAAAAAAAAAAAAAAAAAGTACAAATCCCCCCCCCCCCAACATTAAAACCCACCACCCACACAACCAACCCTACTCTAAAACCCACCCAATAACCCCTTAAAAAAACCTAACACTAACCCCTTGAAGATCACCTTACCGGGAGAAGTCTTCACCCAACCGGGCCAAAGTCCTCAACGAAGCCGGGAAAAGTCTTCATCCAAGCAGGGCGAAGTGGTCCTTCAGACGGGCAGAAGTCTTCATCCAGACGGCATCTTCTATCTTCATCCATCCGGCGCGGGTCCATCTTCAAGACATCCGGCCCGGAGCATCCTCTTCCATCGAAGTCTTCTTACTAAATGACGGTTCCTATAAGTTACGTCATCCAAGATGGCATCCCTTCAATTCCGATTGGCTGATAGAATTCTATCAGCCAATCGGAATTAAGGTAGAAAAAATCCTATTGGCTGATACAATCAGCCAATAGGATTGAACTTCAATCCTATTGGCTGATCCAATCAGCCAATAGGATTGAGCTGGCATTCTATTGGCTGTTCTAATCAGCCAATAGAATGCCAGCTCAATCCTATTGGCTGATTGCATCGGAATTGAAGGGACGCCATCTTGGATGACATCACTTAAAGGAACCGTCATTTAGTAAGAAGACTTTGATGGAAGAGGATGCTCCAGGCTGGATGTCTTGAAGATGGACCCGCGCCGGATGGATGAAGACTTCTGCCCGTCTGGAGGACCACTTCGCCCCGCTTGGATGAAGACTTCTCCCGGCTTCTTTGAGGACTTCAGCCCGGTTGGGTGAAGACTTCTCCCAGTTGGGTGAAGACTTCTCCCGGTAAGGTGATCTTCAAAGCGTTAG
Source organism: Bombina bombina (assembly GCF_027579735.1). Lineage (NCBI taxonomy): Eukaryota > Metazoa > Chordata > Amphibia > Anura > Bombinatoridae > Bombina > Bombina bombina. The sequence continues at coordinate 1,106,136,413 of NC_069503.1, forward strand.
TGTTAGGTTCTTTTAAGGGGGTATTGGGTGGGTTTTAGAGTAGGGTTGGCTGTGTGGGTGGTGGGTTTTAATGTTGGGGGGGGGGATTTGTACTTTTTTTTACAGGTAAAAGAGCGGATTAATTTGGGGCAATGCCCCGCAAAAGGCCCTTTTAAGGGCTATTTGTAATTTAGTGTAGGGTAGGGGTTTTTTTTTATTTTGGGGGGGATTTTTTATTTTGTTAGGGGGATTAGGTGTAATTAGTTTAAAAATCTTGTAATTTGTTTATTATTTTCTGTAATTTAGTGGGGGGGGTTTTGTACTTTAGATAATTTTATTTAATTGTATTTAATTTAGGGAATTAATTTAATTATAATGTATGTAGTGTTAGGTGTAATTGTAATTTAGGTTAGGTTTCATTTTACAGGTAAATTTGTCTTTATTTTAACTAGGTAGTTATTAAATAGTTAATAACTATTTAATAACTATTCTAACTAGTTAAAATAAATACAAACTTGCCTGTAAAATAAAAATAAACCCTAAGATAGCTACAATGTAATTATTAGTTATATTGTAGCTATCTTAGGGTTTATTTTATAAGTATGTATTTAGTTTTAAATAGGAATAATTAAGTTAATGATAGTTATTTTTATTTAAATTATATTTAAGTTAGGGGGTGTTAGGGTTAGACAGCTTTAGGGGTTAATAACTTTAATATAGTGGCGGAGACGTTGGGGGCAGCAGATTAGGGGTTAATAAATGTAGGTAGGTTGCGGCGATGTTAGCAACGGCAGATTAGAGGTTAATAAAAATTTAACTAGTGTTTGCGAGGCGGGAGTCCAGGGGTTTAGGGGTTAATATGTTTATAATAGTGGCGGCGATGTCCGGTTCGGCAGATTAGGGGTTAAAAAATTTATTATAGTGTTTGCGATGTGGGAGGGCCTTGGTTTATGGGTTAAAAGGTAGTTTATGGGTGTTAGTGTATTTTTTAGCAGAATTTATGCTTACCTGATAAATTACTTTCTCCAACGGTGTGTCCGGTCCACGGCGTCATCAATAACTTGTGGGAATATTCTCTTCCCCAACAGGAAATGGCAAAGAGCACAGCAAAAGCTGTCCATATAGTCCCTCCTAGGCTCCACCCACCCAGTCATTCGACCGACGGACAGGAGAAAAAACAGGAGAAACTATAGGGTGCCGTGGTGACTGTAGTTAAAGAAAGAAATTCATCAAACCTGATTAAAAAACCAGGGCGGGCCGTGGACCGGACACACCGTTGGAGAAAGTAATTTATTAGGTAAGCATAAATTCTGTTTTCTCCAACATTGGTGTGTCCGGTCCATGGCGTCATCCATAACTTGTGGGAACCAATACCAAAGCTTTAGGACACGGATGAGCCAATCAGGTTACCTAAAAGGAAGGCACGACAGCTTGCAAAACCTTTCTCCCAAAAAATAGCCTCCGAAGAAGCAAAAGTATCAAATTTGTAGAATTTGGCAAAAGTGTGCAGGGAAGACCAAGTCGCTGCCTTACATATCTGATCAACAGAAGCCTCATTCTTGAAGGCCCACGTGGAAGCCACAGCCCTAGTAGAGTGAGCTGTGATTCGTTCAGGAGGCTGCCGTCCGGCAGTCTCATAAGCCAATCGGATGATGCTTTTCAGCCAAAAGGAAAGAGAGGTAGCAGTAGCTTTTTGACCTCTCCTCTTGCCAGAATAAACGACAAACAGAGAAGACGTTTGTCTGAAATCCTTTGTTGCTTCTAAATAGAACTTTAAAGCACGAACTACAGCTAAATTGTGTAACAAACGTTCCTTCTTTGAAACTGGATTCGGACACAAAGAAGGCACAACTATTTCCTGGTTAATATTCTTGTTAGAAACAACCTTTGGAAGGAAACCAGGTTTAGTACGCAAAACAACCTTATCTGAATGGAACACCAGATAGGGCGGATTACACTGCAGAGCAGATAACTCAGAAACTCTTCTAGCAGAAGAAATAGCAACCAAAAACAGAACTTTCCAAGATAACATCTTGATATCTATGGAATGTAGAGGTTCAAACGGAACCCCTTGAAGAACTGAAAGAACTAAATTCAGACTCCAGGGAGGAGTCAAAGTTCTGTAAACAGGCTTGATCCTGACCAAAGCCTGAACAAAAGCTTGAACATCTGGCACAGCTGCCAGTCGTTTGTGTAACAAGACAGATAAAGCAGAAATCTGTCCCTTTAGAGAACTCGCTGATAATCCCTTATCCAAACCTTCTTGGAGAAAGGAAAGGATCCTAGGAATTTTGATCTTACTCCATGAGAATCCCTTGGATTCACACCAACAGATATATCTTTTCCATATTTTATGGTAAATTTTTCTAGTTACAGGTTTTCTGGCTTGTACCAGAGTATCTATCACAGAATCCGAAAACCCACGCTTAGATAAAATCAAGCGTTCAATTTCCAAGCTGTCAGCTGGAGAGAAACTAGATTTGGATGTTCGAATGGACCCTGTACTAGAAGATCCTGTCTCAAAGGTAGCTTCCATGGTGGAGCCGATGACATATTCACCAGGTCTGCATACCAAGTCCTGCGTGGCCACGCAGGAGCTATCAAGATCACCGAGGCCCTCTCCTGTTTGATCCTGGCTACCAGCCTGGGAATGAGAGGAAACGGTGGAAACACATAAGCTAGGTTGAAGGCCCAAGGAGCTACTAATGCATCCACTAGAGTCGCCTTGGGATCCCTGGATCTGGACCCGTAGCAAGGAACCTTGAAGTTCTGACGAGACGCCATCAGATCCATGTCTGGAATGCCCCATAATTGAGTCAACTGGGCAAATATCTCCGGGTGGAGTTCCCACTCCCCCGGATGGAATGTCTGACGACTCAGATAATCCGCCTCCCAGTTTTCCACTCCTGGGATGTGGATTGCAGATAGGTGGCATGATCCTCCCCATTTTATGATTTTGGTCACTTCTCTCATCGCCAGGGAACTCCTTGTTCCCCCCTGATGGTTGATGTAAGCAACAGTCGTCATGTTGCCTAATTGGAATCTTATGAATTTGGCCTTTGCTAGTGGAGGCCAAGCCCTGAGAGTATTGAATATCGCTCTCAGTTCCAGAATGTTTATCGGGAGAAGAGACTCTTCCCGAGACCATAGACCCTGAGCTTTCAGGGAGTCCCAGACCGCACCCCAGCCCACTAGACTGGCGTTGGTCGTGACGATGACCCACTCTGGTCTGCGGAAGCTCATTCCCTGGAACAGGTGATCCTGGGTTAGCCACCAACGGAGTGAGTCTCTGGTCTTCTGATCTACTTGAATCACTGGAGACAAGTCTGTATAGTCCCCATTCCACTGTTTCAGCATGCACAGTTGTAATGGTCTTAGATGAATTCGCGCAAAAGGAACTATGTCCATTGCTGCAACCATCAACCCTACTACTTCCAGAAGGTCGTGGAACAGAGTGAAGAACTTGACAAGCGTTTAGAAGTTTTGACTTTCTGACATCTGTCAGGAAAATCTTCATTTCTAAAGAATCTATTATTGTCCCCAAGAAAGGAACTCTTGTCGACGGAGACAGGGAACTCTTTTCTATGTTCACCTTCCACCCGTGAGATCTGAGAAAGGCCAGAACGATGTCTGTGTGAGCCTTTGCCTTTGAAAGAGACGACGCTTGTATCAGAATGTCGTCCAAGTAAGGTGCCACTGCAATGCCCCTTGGTCTTAGAACCGCTAGAAGGGACCCGAGTACCTTTGTGAAAATCCTCGGAGCAGTGGCTAGCCCGAATGGGAGAGCCACAAACTGGTAATGTTTGTCCAGAAAGGCGAACCTTAGGAACTGATGATGATCTTTGTGGATAGGAATATGTAGATACGCATCCTTTAGATCCACGGTAGTCATAAATTGACCCTCTTGGATTGTAGGTAAAATCGTTCGAATAGTTTCCATTTTGAACGATGGCACTCTGAGAAATTTGTTTAGAATCTTTAAATCCAGAATTGGTCTGAAAGTTCCCTCCCTCTCACAAACAGAACTCTTCATCCTTTTCTGTTTCAGAGTAAACCGTACATACCAGCACTATTTTAAAATAAACTCTTGATAGTAGAATAAAAAACTACAACTAAACACCACATACTCTTCACCATCTCAGTGGAGATGCTGCTTGTTCAGCGGCAAAGAGAATGACTGGGGTGGGCGGAGCCTAGGAGGGACTATATGGAAAGCTTTTGCTGTGCTCTTTGCCATTTCCTGTTGGGGAAGAGAATATTCCCACAAGTTATGGATGACGCCGTGGACCGGACACACCAATGTTGGAGAAAGTGAGCGGAACACCTGTACCTGCAAGACTCTTAATACCAGCGGGCGTTAAAAAGCAGAGTTGGGACCAGCCAACGCTGCTTTTTAAGCCTAACGCAAGACTCGTAATCTAGCCGTATGTGTTGGTCCTACTGAAAAGGCTATTCAGACTTGTACATTTTTAGGATCACCAAGTAAGAAAGATGGTTGAGAAATGAAGAAGGTAATTGAAGGGTTTCTATAGAATTTAGTTTCCTTTGCTTACGAAGTAAGCTCATTGGTATAAGGGAGGGGAAGGATGAGGAGACGGAGCCAGTACAAACTCAAGAGGTTGGGGTTAGGGGCAAAAAGATAATATTTTAAAGCTGGGCTAATAAAGAAATGGTACAGGGCTAACCGTTGCATATCCCCTCAGGGGTTACTGTCACCACTGGACTAGCCGGAAAAGGGGTATGGGATATGACCCACTCCCTCTCACAGAGTGGGAAAGGGTAAGGGGAGATATATTTGGACAGGATGTAAACTAGAATGGAGTGCATATATGAACAGGGTCTATGGAATCATATAGATAAATGTATATACTATAAAGGCAAACACATAATGTTGGGTATGGGGGGGGGGGGGAGAATTGGCGAATATGTATTATAAGAGCTCCCACAACTGCAGCTATTATAACTTAGGATGCAATGAACATACTAAAGTTATGTCCAATATGTAACCGTGAGGATGGGATAGCGCATTAAGGGAACCCCTGAAATATATCTATGCAAGAATTAAACATACCTTCAGCTATCAGGAAATATTCTTATTTTGCCTAAGTAAATCTTCTAAACGTAAATACAAGTCTACAGGTTACGTAAACTGGCAACTGTAGAGATTGGAACAGTAATCTAGTGTACTATTTTTTTAAGGTATAATGTAGCTTATTTCAATTATTATATCTGAGATAATGTGCCAAACTTGGTATGAGAAACAATATAGTATATGTTATATGCTGGTTCAAAGCACTTACTGAATACTGAACATATACTTCCTTTCTAGATTCTGAGGACTGAGAGGATCTTAAGCAACAAAGACTTCTGTATTTAATGCCCGTTTGGCAGAATCCAGTTAATAACTTAAACCAACGCGGTCCATATAGATATGGTATTACAAGGGTGTCTAGCCATCCGTGGGGGGGAGAGTAGGTTGGTATAAAAGTACTATTAGAGATAAAATAACCACGCCAAATAAGGACCGAAACATAATGCTTATAACGTAGATAGGTACTATTGGTTATAACCTAGGGTCTAGACCTTGATATATTCCATTTTGTGGTAATAGAAGAACTGGTGAGGCCTGCCCTTGTCAAAATAACCTACTAGAAATAGGAATAATATATAAACTTGAGAGGGATGTTATAGTAAGAGGACTACTGAAATAAGTATACTCTGAGATTAAATATATCCTTAGTTATTTGAAAATGCTTGCATTATGTTTTCATGGTATTGGCAGTAAGATAGATAGTAATCTTCCCCTCTATCTAGAGCTTTAGCGATGATCTTGTGGTCATATTACATTAAATTAGCAGCCCTAAAGGACACATAGGGGTTTAGTGTAGAGGGCCATAATATTATATCAGGACATCTATAGTCGACTTCCTAACAAAAAGTGGCACTACTTCGGCCGCAAGCAGTGTGAGGGAAACAATGAAAACAACTATAACGGGTCAAAACTGACCTGAACCAACTAGTGTTATGGCAATATAAGTAGTGACAATTTATAACAGTTGAACATACCCCAAGATACTTATGGCCTAATGACACTAATCTAAGCAGAGACCCTCCTTATAGCCTGTTTTTAAATATCAGACATGAGCTCACCCATAGTATCTGCAGAGCTAGCTAGCCAACGCTATTGTTGGTTATCTAAAATCACCCTAGAGGGATAGTAAATATTGCACAAAACATAAAAAAACATGCATAGGAAGCAGCGGAGCATATCTGTAAACAGCAGTAATACTAGAAAACATATACAATAAATTAGCCATTCTAAAACACAGTAAATAGGTATTAATATGAATATGCTTGTTTCAACAGTAAACCAATATGGGTATCTCGTAACTCCAGCTGATTGCCTTCATATTCGTAAAACGAGATAAAGTGTCCCATAATCAAAGGCTCTACCTGTGGGTGCTCTATTTAGTAGGCCACTGAAGCAGAGTCTATTCCTTTTCTATTTATGGAAGATTTAAAAGAAATGTCAGGGTAAGAAGCGCTTCCAGACTTAACGTCTGGTCTTAGTGTTCCTTGGAAACAATGTAAGTTGTGTGTTCTGTGGCGTCCTCTCACGACTGTAGCTGCCACTTTTCTGTTCAAACACCTTAGCGGATAGATGTACGGTTTTAAAGATCTCTCTGTTAGATACCACCATGCCTCTTATCTCATGGGCCTGCTTCGACACCTCCGTGTAAAAAATAGACCAGGTCTTTGTTAGAGTCTTGCTGTATCGATGGTGAATAATAGCTTAGACTGGGTAACTGACTTAGCTGGGGTAGATAGTGCTCCTGTGAACTCTGGGCATCTGCAATCTCATTGTCCCCAGCCAGGCTCTGAGTGTCAGCTACTATGTTGCAAGGTTCCACCGGAGTAACAGAGTTCATCCTAGATCTGGCGCCATCTTGGAATGTATGCTGTATAGACGGCTGCATAAACCATTGCCGGGTTAATGTAATCATGTCAGAAAAGTGGCTCTGTATAATTTCATATATCTCCACCTCGAGTGCTTCCATCTTTCAAGAAAGATTGCAAGAATTGCCAGCTTATTGATCTCAATGTCCAGGAAAGAACTATATTATCAGCTGTGGCCCGTAGACTTCAGGTTGCCATGTGGCGTAGCCAAACAACACAGGCTAAAATCACATTTCCAAGGTTGTCAAACTATTCCTTTTAGGGTCCTAAGTCATCCCTAGACCTTCACTGATTATTAATTGTTCACCAGCATAGGTAAAAACCAAATTAAATCAGCGAAGGCTATTGTCAATTGTGGAGCTCCCCAAAGATGCGACTTGTCAGTTCGGCTACTTGCTCCGCCTCCATGAAAGTTTAATTTCAACTAAACTGTCCCTTTAAGTATAACCCACTGCTTAGTACTTTTTTATTGCAACAATGAAAAAAAGACTGCTTTATATTTATTTAAAGTGAATGTCAAGTTTGATGAATCAGTGCCTGGTTTTTAAAAACCCTATTAAAAACAGGGGCACTTTCATTCATCAAACTTTACATTTCACTCATTTTGTTAAAATACCTTTTAATCTTGAAAGCCGCTCCATCGCTTCTCCCGCCCGTCGCAAGCCTCTTCATATGTAAAAAATTACGAATCCGGCAATGATTCCCCTGGGGTGGAAGCCGTGATTGAAGGATGCCGTATTCGTCATTGCTGACGTATGAAGTGACGAGTGGCAGGAGGGGGAATCGCTAGAGCGGCTTTCAAGATTAAAAGGTAAGTATTTTAACAAAACGAGTGAAATGTAAAGTTTGATGAATGAAAGTGCCCCTGTTTTTAATAGGATTTTTAAAAACCGGGCATTACATCAAACTTGACATTCACTTTAAGACAACGGCAAGCACAATGTTGACATGTGACCAGTGATTCACAAAAATAGCATCAGAAACCTTTCTAACTGCTATGTTCTCCATTTGTAGATCTAAAAATGTTACTAAATACACACAGTAAGTGGCAGTGTGTGGAGCTCCAGAATTAAAACCACGTCTTGTGAACTGTGCTTTACATGTAAACTAAATTTAAATAAATCAGTAGCCATAAAAATGTGGAAGGGAGGGTGAAAACCCATAAAAAGCAGCTTGCGACCCCTAGACGTTTGTGCTCAAGAGTATCTACTTTCAACAAACCACCAGCTGAAGGATTGCTGCACATGCTGTATCTTATAGATCATTTGGGGGGGAAATCCTTAAATCTGCCCTTTCAGTGCCAAAAGTGCAACACTTAGGTCTAATATTTAATGAACCAGAAGGAAAATCTTTCAGCGTAGCAACCTTCAAGCAATATAGAACAACCATGCAATCCTTAAACTAGGATGATGACTGGATTTCAGATTCCTTCTTGTATCCAAAATTATGAGGCACCCGATACCTCCTCTGCAGGTGAAACCAGGATGTAATTTAATGGTTTAGATAAAGCACGGAATTTGGAGAGTTTTTAAGTTTCTTCTATAATTATCAAATTGACTTCTCATTATCTCCATTTAAGTCACAACTGTTGACAAACACTATCTTACTAAACTAATAACGCACAAACTGTTGTACTTTTCAAATTGTTGTCAAAAACATTGACTAATCAACAGTTGGATATAGATTTAGTAAATGTATACAAGACATGCAATGCTTTCAAGTGTAATACCAGTGTACACAATTTATATTTATGAAAACGTAAAAAAAAAATATCAAGCGCACTCACATGACTTTTCTAACTTCCAAAAATAGAAAATAAATCTGTATTAATCCAAATTAAAATTCAGTAACCATTTTGAAAGACTTTGTTAAGACTTTTTTTATACTTGGATGTACCAGTGTAGCAACGAATATGCTGTATAAAGAATGGTCACAAATCTTCATTCATTTGTACAAAATGGAAATAACTTTAACCCAGTACAAACCTTCAGACCCCCATAGAAACAGATGCTGGTAATATGGAGAGCGGTATACATATGAATTGAAAAGCACCCTTAAGACCTTTGGTAGATTTATCTACCTACTGCTAGAAAGCACAAGACTCACAAATTGAAAGATATGTATAGAATGACCCCTTTTCCAATTTGAAACAAATGGCTGATGTAGTTTATGCACTTGCAAGTAAGGGTTATTTTATAACAAAACATTTCAAGATTTATATGAAGTTAAACCAAGAATAGCTTCTTATTAGAAGATAAAACTAAAGACGCAAAGAAACACTATACGTGCATCAGCCTGAAATAAACTTATATTTCAGTCTAAAACCACATGAATATATAACATGACATAATGGGACAAAAACAGAAATAATACACTGCCACAATACAATTATCTTGGCTATCAAACTAAATAATTAACTTTTTTTTCTTTTTATTTGAGAGCACAAGGTTTTCAGTTAATGCACAGAATGTATCTTCTATAGCTATCATAAAGTAGTTCCATCATTTTGCCACTAGGGGGCACAGTAGATGTTTTTCTAATCTAAAGCAACAGTTGTAACAGGCTTATAAATAAATTAGTGCCATAAGTGTGAACAGATACATGCATTGATTTTCAGGAACACAGACTGTATTTTCTGTTTAGTACCCTCTTGTTCTAGGTGCACTCTCACTAATTCATCTAAACAAAGATATACAACAACCTTTACACAATGTCTAAAGACTAAAAAATGATTAAAGGACTATTAAACTTGACATTTCAACAACGTATAAAATATTTATTATTATTAACTATATTATTATTATCTAAAATGTGCTTGTTTCACTTTCTCCCAGGGAGATTTGGGTTAATATTTTTAGGCAATTTTTGTAAGCAGTCACAGGTTTGTAAAAGGTGGATTTATCAGTTTTATGCATCAACAATCATGATAGGAGAATCATTATTTGCAATAGTAACTAGATTAAAACAGTGCTACTGCTAAACCACCTTAAAGGGACAGTATACACTCATTTTCATATAACTGCATGTAATAGACACTACTATAAAGAATAAGATGCACAGATACTGATATAAAAATCCAGTATAAAACCGTTTAAAAACTTACTTAGAAGCTCTCAGTTTAGCTCTGTTGAAAAGGTAGCTGGAAAGCCCACTGCAAGTGGGAAATAAGACCCCCCCCCCTCTTTTGCATATGAAAAGACCCTTTACACAAACAGGAGCAAGCTGGAGTAGGTAGCTGACGGTATTCAAATAAAACTTTGGGGCTTGGTTAGGAGTCTGAAAATCACAGCAATGTTATTTAAAAATAAGCAAAACTATACATTTATATCCAAAATAATCATTTGACAAAATAAAGCTGCAGTTTTCATTGCAAATTTTTTGTCAGATATAAAGGTTCAAAATCATGTAGTTTACAATTTGTGTTTAGTGGTCCTTTAAATGGTGTTTGAGATAATTATAGCTCTCTACGTTATTCTTAAAATGTCATAATTTACAAATACAGACAAAAGGAAACTAAACAGTATATACACACTAGGCATGGTGATATATTCAACGCAAAGATTAGCCTGAGAATAATAAGCAGATGTATTTTTTATTTAGTTTTTAAGCATTGAAAATATAACAGTAAAGGTTTAGTTTCTATAAAGTAGTTTCCATAAAGCACTGGTTTTCAAACCTGTCCTTAGTCCTCCCCAACAGGCCAGGTTTTCAGGATTACCTAGGGGAGAGCAGGTAGAATAACCATGGTTACTAATCAGATTATTTCACCTGTGCTCAAGTTCAGATATCCTCAAAATGCGGCCTGTTAGGGAGGCCTGAGAACAGGGTTGAAAACCAGTGCCATTAAGTAATAGGAGTCGCCATGTTTGAACTACTTTTCTATTTATCACAATGCTGTGGGGAAAACTTTTTTTGATAACCTAAATTCCACACAGACTTGTTTGGACAGTCGCTTTTTTTGCATGTTTTATATATGTCCCCAATTGTCCTCAGCAGGAAAGATAGATAAGGCGGAACAAGTTAAAACATGGCAGAGTCCATTTACAAAACCAGCTATTTATAGAGTTAAATTACAGGAAAGGGGAACAAAATAAATAATGAAAGTTATATTACAATTTCATACGGTTTAATTTCCCTTTAAATTTCAACAATGCTCTAAGAGGACAAACTGCTAAAGTAACAGCCATAGCTTTTTGACCTTTGTGAGACCCAGAAAAATGAACAAAATGAGAAGAAAGAAAGACTGAAATCCACATATTTAAGAACTCTTACAACATACACGTTGTGGAGAAGACGCTCCTTAGAATTCTTATGACCTGGACTAAAAGGAACCACTGATTGATAGTATCTGTAGATACCATAGAAAGAACTGCTGAAAGCTCAGAGACCCTTATAGCCGAAGAAATAGCAAGTAAATTGAAAAGTTTTTTTTTAACATATCCCTGTAATGCCATTGCTCCACTGCAAATCTATGCATACAGAATCAGCTCTTACTAAAGGGACAGGAAACCCCAACATCTTCTTTCATGATTTAGATAGAACATACCATTTCAAACAACTTTCCAATTTACTTCTATTATCAAATTTGCTTCATTATCTTGTTATCCTTTGCTGAAAGAACAGCATTGCACTACTGGCAGTTAGATGAACACATCCAGCTAGCCAAGCACAAGAGACAAATGTGTGCAGGCACCAATCAGCAGCTAGCTTTCACTAGTGTAGGGTATGGGCATATTCTTTTTAAACAAGGGATAACAAAAGAACGAAGCACATTTAAAAATAGAAGTGAATTTAAAAGTGCCTTAAAATTACATTCTCTATCTGAATCATGCAAGTTTAATTTTGACTTTCCTACCGCTTAAGTTTCAAGAAGTTCAATTAATATAGAAGATTGTTTGTAGTGGAATAGATCTGCACAAGGACCTAAGTGTGAGGCAGGAGGGGCACACAGTAAAAAACAAATTATGCTTACCTGATGATTTCCTTTCCATCTGTATGAGGAGAGTCCATGGCTTCATTCCTTTACTTGTGGGAATACATAACCTGGCCACCAGGAGGAGACAAAGACACCCCAGCCAAAGGCTTAAATACCTCCCCCACTTCCCTCATCCCCCAGTCATTCTGCCGAGTGAACAAGGAACAGTAGGAGAAATATCCAGGTATTAATGGTGCCAGAAGAACAAAAAAAAATTGGTCCACCTAACGGAGAAAAAACGGGCAGGAGCCGTGGACTCTCCTCATACAGATGCAAAGGAAATTATCAGGTAAGCATAATTTTTGTTTTCCATCTTAATATGAGAAGAGTCAACAGCTTCATTCCTTACTTGTGGGAAACATATACCCAAGATCTAGAGGACACTGAATGAAAACGGAGAGTAAAGATAGGCGGACCCTATTCTGAGGGCACCACAGCCTGCAAAACCCTTTCTCCCAAAAGCTGCCTCAGCTGAAGCAAAAAAAAACCTTATATTAGAGCTTTAGAAAAAGAAGTAAGGAGAACCAGGTAGTCACCCTAAATCTAATTCATAGAGGCCTCATTTTCAACAGTCCCAAGAGGAAAACATAGCTCTAGTTGAATGAGCCCTCATCCTCTGAGGAGGCTTGTGTCCCGCCGACTCATAAGCTAAGCTAGTAACACTCCTCAACCAGAAAACAAATAAGCTGATGAGGCAACCTGCCCCTTATGCTTCCCAGAATACACACAACAAGGAAAAATCTGACGACACACCCTTGAAGCCTGGAGAAGAAACTCAAGGCCCGAACCACGTCCCAGTTATGAAATAATCACACCTTCGAAGAGAAGGATAAGAAAACAAGGAAGGAATCACAATTTCCTGATTGATGTTGCAACATGAACAACCATAGGAAAAAACCTAACCCAGAAGGAAGAACAGCTTTAGCCGCATGAGAAACTAGATAAGGGAACTCACAATGCAAGGCAGCCATCTCAGAAGTCTGTGCGCCGAATTATGTCCCCTAAGAGAGCCACAGAAAAAACACCTTCTCCAGAGCATCCTAGAGAAAGGAAGGATCCTATAAAACTTGGCCGCCTTATGACAGGGAAATCCTTGCTCTTCATACAAGAAAAAATAGTTTCTACATTATAAAGAGAGCATAGCCACAGTTGGGATTGAACTCTTGACTCTCAGCTTCCAAAGCAGGGAAGTTCACTAAAAGGCCATCTTAGGACACCATTACTAGAAAAAAATAGGTCCTGCACACCCTTTATAGATGCAACGATACAACGGCTTAAGAACTAAAACGAGAGTATCAACATCCTCCGGAAAAAACCCTCATGGCCAAGACTAAGCAATCATTCCACGCAGTCAGCCAAATCCGTCCGAGGAACCAAAGGATAATTGGAAGAAAAAAAAACAACCCACTGACTTCCCCAGGACACTCTCTCCGGACAAGGAAGCAGTAACTCCAGTCTAGATCCAACTCTGAGGATTTAAAAAGACACGAAAGGAACCCAAAAGGTCTATTGGCAGGCGAAAGGTAAGAAACCCATAAAAGCAGAGACCCAGGAACTACTGTAAAAACTAAAAGCAGGATACTGCCATTTTAACCCCCAGATCCCAAGAAGGAACCTTAGAATCATAAGAGGATACTGAATATACGGTTACTAAGAAACGGAATTGGTCAAACAGGATGAATCAGGAAAGACATCCTTCTACCGGACCAAAGGAAAGGAGAACTTTACATTTTCCAACGAAAAGAAGAACTATAAGCTCTGCTTACAACTCGTAGAATCCAAGTAGGACGGGAGACCCTCCCCCTATTAGGGCATGCACCAACAGAGGAGGAAAATGTTCCACAGTTGCGATAGATACCAGGGCAATGACTCCAAAAGTCCCTTGACAAACTTCCCTTTCTCAGAGAAGAAAACTGCCCAGAAGGAAGTCTAGTTCCGACCTCAAGGATCCCTAGATCCATATGATCCAGAATCAAGCACCCTAATAATACCTAAACAGAACCAGCCTGTTAACTAGGATTGATGGGCCTGCTGTACCTGGACAGGAATTCTAGAGAAAAACTCCATCTCTTGTATAGAAGAAGGAGCAAACTCAACTAGTATCCACAACAAGTCCTGCCTGGAAGCTAAGATACAACATATCTGCTGGAACAAACCAAGGCGCAAAGGAAAACTCTTAAGTTCTAGCAAGCTAGAACAATCGAATAATCAAATTAAAGAAATTAAGCTCAGAAGCTCTTTTTTTTCTTCTTTTTAAAAAAAAAAAGGAAATTTTACACGAAAACATCGGGGGAACTATCAGCGGAAGTCGAGATACAGTACTAAACATCCCATTTGAAGAAACGTCTTTAAGAAGAGTTTCTATAATAAACCAGAGCTCTGAAAAACAAACTATCCAAAAACAGAATAGCAAAGTAAAAGAAAACAGGCAAATGCCCTGAGAAAGGAGTGTGTAAGAAAAAAACAGGTCCTGCCTATCATACAACACAATCCAAGAGCTCGGAACTAGGATTCTAAATAAACTTTAAAACAAAAAGTAAAACAAGACGACAAGGATAAGATCTCATCCTCCCCTCGTCTAGTTAAGATCTTTATCAGATTTAGAGGACTGAGATTCAACTGACGGATCAGAACCTCTAACATCACCACTCACTCTCAGGAGTAAACGCAGGCATGCCAATCTAAATCTAAAAGCTAAGCCCTCAAAGGAACCAAATCAGCAGACTCCGGCCTTGTAGGTACTCCCTCTGAAGCCTCAGAGGGAACCACATCCCCAGAGGACTGATCGAACACAATCGTTATTTTACACGAATGACCAGGGACCTGAGAGCCCGAATCACTCCTTCTCTTACACGTAGAAGGAATAGGCAACATCGCTAATGCCGCAGAGAAACTGCGCAGTAACATCTGGTGGAAACAACCCCCTTACAGGTGAAGAAGGATCGGAACTCAGAAAACTGCATATGTAGGAACAGAATCTAGGGAACACACCTCACTGGACGAAGAATCCTTAGAGGCGGATGGCTCAGTGGTCTCTAACATCTCAACATTGGCTGATGAGAACACCCTATTACGGCATACTGAACATAATTAAGAGGGCTGGATTACCCGGGCCTCCTCACAATATACACTGGTATCAAATTCTGTATCGGAAGGATCACCCTCTAAAATATCAGAACCCTCCATAACTCGACTATATCAAATTAAAGAAAAACAACTGGCACCTTTTATACCACCAATGGCTGGGGCACTCACCACCTCTTATGAACCAGACAGATAGAGAAGGTGCTCCTCTCCACAGACACTCGGCCAGAAATCGGAAGCAGGGGGGAAAAAACGTGACCACTCCCGGTCACATTGTACACATGCAAGGCCTGGCTCTGCTAAGTAAAAAGCGCGCCATCTTAAAATAAAGAAACTGTGCAGCTCTCAAAATAAAATTAACCTGTATGTTTCATATCAGCCTAAGAGCCCAAAAGTTCTTACACATAAGCAGTAGAAATCACATGATTAAAATCCCCACTGGAGATATTTAACCCTTGATTCCATAAAGATAAAGAAGTCCCACTGAGACCCTGTCTTCTATCGTTAACATGCATGTAAAGTACTGAAACGATCTTACCGGAATCTATGCTGTAAAACAGTGATACGGTCCTTCAAGTTTGACAGATTTGAGTGAAGAAAGCAGGCAGCAAAACTCATCAACGCTGATTGCTTAAAGGGACACTGAACCCAAAAAAAAAATATTTTGCGATTCAGATAGAGCATGCAATTTTAAGCAACTTTCTAATTTACTCCCATTATCAATTTGTCTTCGTTCTCTTCCTATCTTTATTTGAAAAAGAAGGCATCTAAGTTTTTTTTTGGTTTAGAACTCTGGACAGCACTTTTTTATTGGTAAATTAATTTATCCACCAATCAGCAAGGACAACCCAAGTTGTTCACCAAAAATGGGCCGGCATCTAAACTTACATTCTTGCATTTCAAATAAAGATACCAAGAGAATGAAGAAAATTTGATAATAGGAGTAAATTAGAAAGTTGCTTAAAATTTCATGCTCTATCTGAACCACGAAAGAAAAAAATTGGGTTCAGTGTCCCTTTAAGGAGCAGTTAATATGAGTCTGGATGGGTTCACAGAAAGACTCTCCCTGCATCTCCAGACCCTAACTTTCGTCAATGCTCTCACTAAGAGACTGACAAGACTACTTAAAACTCCAGTGCCATCTCGAAGTGTACTACCCTCCATAAGAGACTACTCCAAAATCTTCTGACACCTCTCTGGCAACCTCCTGTGACGAAAGGCAAAGAATGACTGGGGGATGAGGGAAGTGGGGAGGTATTTAAGCCTTTGGCTGGGGTGTCTTTACCTCCTCCTGGTGGCCAGGTTCTGTATTTCCCACAAGTAAGAAATGAAGCTGTGGACTCTCCTCATATTAAGATGGAAATTAAATATAATATTATTTTAGTTAAACAAAGCAATTTAAATTGTTATTATTAAGGTTATTATTATTTTTCTCCTTCCTATAAAGTACAGCTGAAAAGTTGATCAAATGTGATTAAACCGGAGATAGTTCACCTCTCAGTAATTTCAATGATCTGTCTATGTATTTCTAATGTTATATATAACTAAATCAGTCATTTTCTGATATAACTGGAAAAATAATCTGAAAATGTTTTACTATTCTAAAAATGAAACCTTTATGTAGAAAACCATGACTACTAGTGAATTACTACTAGTGAATTAAATCCACAGGGACGGCTCCCGTCTCCCTTCACTTCATTTATGCAGCGAAGAAGAGAAGACAAACACACTGGTAATGCTGCGCCTCCAATCAGCCTTGCGCTGTCTCTAAATGCTTGCGCGCAGGCGGTACCGTTCAATGTACTGCGCAGTATTTTAAAGAGAGGACAGAGCGGATTGGAAGGAGAAGAACTGCCAGTGTGTTTGTCTCCTCTGCTTCCCTGCGGAAATAAAGTGACGGCTGCTCCCTCCATACTGCCCGGTACATTGAGCAGTACACCGTGCGCGATTATTGGCCAGTTTTGAACTTTACCAAAAAAAATTAATAAATAAAAAATTTACTGTCTGTGTTAATAACTGCTTGTTTTTCACACTTTGTAACTTAAAAGAAAAAAAATGCAGCAACTTAAAGGGACAGTAAACACCAGAATTTTTGTTGTTTTAAAAGATAGATAATCCCTTTATTACCCATTCCCCAATTTTGCATAACTAACACAGTTATAATAATATACTTTTTACCTCTGTGATTACCTTGTATCTATGCCTCTGCAAACTGACCCCTTTTTTCAACTCTTTTGACAGACTTGCATTTTTAGCCAATCAGTGCTGACTCCTAGGAGCTTCACGTGTCTGAGCTCAATGTTATCTATAACGAAACACATGAACTAACGCCCTCTAGTGGCTAAAAGCTGTCAAAATGCTTTCAGATTAGAGGCAGTCTTCAAGGTCTAAGAAATTAGCACTTGAACCTCCTAGATTTAGCTTTCAACTAAGAATACCAAAAGAACAAAGCCAAATTGGTAATAAAAGTAAATTGGAAAGTTGTTTAAAATTACATTCCCTATTTAAATCATGAAAGATTTTTTTACTTTACTGTCCCTTTAACATTACAAATTGTGCCTGGTAGCTGTGCGCACTTTCTAAAGTGGTATAACATTGTTAAAAGCATACATGCAAAACTGCTGTTATATAGTGTTCCAGACACGTGCATGTTTCTAAATTTGCATACCTGCTTTTCAACAAAGAGAAAGAAATACATTTCATTATAGAAGCAAATTGGAAAGTCTTTAAAAGTTGTATACTCTATGTGAATTATGAAAGCATTTTGGGGTTTTTATGTCCCTTTAAATGTAATATCAGTGTTATCTCGGCGGTGGTTACAATGGTTACTATATTAAATTGCAAATGTGAGAAATGTATTCCCAAATAGTAGTCTGCCCTATACCACTGGGTAGATTGTATTATTGCAGCAAGTAAGGCCCGCAGAATGTTTAGAGGCATTTCCACAGGAACTTTAAAGGGACATGAAACCCAATTTTTTTTCTTTCATTATTCAGATAAAGCAATTTTAACCCCTTAACGACCAACGACGTATGGGGTACGTCCTGCAAAAAAAATGCAGTTAACGACCTAGAACGTACTCCGTATGTCGTTGGTCTTTGAAAGCGGTGGAAGTGATCCAGCCGCTTTCATGTTATTGCAGTGATGCCTCGATATTGAGGCATCCTGCAATAACAATTTTTAGCAGTCCGATGCAGAGAGAGCCACTCTGTGGCCCTCTCCGCATCATGCATTGATGTCGCCAAGCAGTGGTGGGTGGGAGCATCAGCTGGGAGGCGGGTGGGCGGCCCATCAATGTCCTTGTCGTCGGATCACTTCCTGGTGACATTGCCGGTTGTCGGCGGAAGCGCGAGGGGGGACGGGTGGGGGGGCGTTATTCAGCAAAATTTTCAGTAACAGAAAAATGTATTTAACAATGGTGGGACTCTCCTGGGGTTGGGAAAGACATCTGGGAGGGAGGTAGGATATTGAGGGGGGGCAGCTACACTACAGATAATATGGTTTATAAAAATAAATAATTAAAATACACGTTTTTTTAGGGGCAAACTGGGTATTGGCAGACAGCTGCCAGTACCCAAGATGGCGGCAAATAGGTAGAGGGGGAAGGGTAAGAGAGCTGTATGGGGGGGATCAGGGAGGTTGGGGGCTAAGAGGGGATCTAACTGCAGAATCAATAAAAAAAAAATGCTTTTTATTTTAGTACTGGCAGACTTTCTGCCGGTACTTAAAATGGTGGTGACAATTGTTAGGTGGGGGAGGGAAGAGAGCTATTTGAGGGGGGTCAGGGAGAGTTCAGGGGGTGGTATGTGTCAAGTGGGAGGCTGATCTCTACACTGAAGCTAAAATTAACCCTACAAGTTACCTAATTAACCCTGTCACTGCTGGGCACAATACAAGCATTTAGCGGCCTTCTAATTACCAAAAAGCAACCGCAAAGCCATATATGTCTGCTATTTCTGAACAAAGGGGATCCCAGAGAAGCTTTTACAACCATTTGTGCCATAATTGCACAAGCTGTTTGAAAATAATTTCAGCGAGAAACCTAAAATTGTGAAACATTTTACGTTTTTTTTTTTTTTTTTTTAATCGCATTTGGCGGTGAAATGGTGGCATAACATATACCAAAATGGGCCTAGATCAATACTTTGAGTTGTCTACTACACTAAAGCTAAAATTAACCCTACAAGCTCCTTAATTAACCCCTTCACTGCTGGGCATAATACACATGTGGTGCGCAGCGGCATTTAGCGGCCTTCTAATTACCAAAAAGCAATGCCAAAGCCATATATATATGCTATTTCTGAATAAAGGGGATCCCAGCCTGTCAACAGATTCCAGTTTACTTATATTCATCTGTAGAAATTGCCCCCAAAACTGCCAGAACCATTTGTGCCATAATTGCACAAGCTGTTTGTAAATAATTTCAGTTTGTGAAAAAATTTGTGAAAAAGTAAACTTTTTTTTTTTATTTGATCGCATTTGGTGGTGAAATGGTGGCATGAAATATTCCAAAATGGGCCTAGATCAATACTTTGGGTTGTCTTCTATAAAAAATATATACATGTCAATGGATATTCAGGGATTCCTGACAGATATCAGTGTCCCAATGTAACTAGCGCTAATTTTGAAAAAAAGTGGTTTGGAAATAGCAAAGTGCTACTTGTATTTATTGCCCTATAACTTGCAAAAAAGCAAAGGACATGTAAACATTGGGTATTTCTAAACTCAGGACAAAATTTAGAAACTATTTAGCATGGGTATTTTTTGGTGGTTGTAGATGAGTAACAGATTTTGGGGGTCAAAGTTAGAAAAAGTGTGTGTTTTCCATTTTTTTGTACAAAACAATGAATATCAGGAAGATTAGCAATCTTTCTGTGAAAAAGAACAGAAAGAGCAGAGATTTGTCCTTTCAAGGAACTTGCGGACAAACCTTTATCTAAACCATCCTGAAGAAACTGTAAAATTCTCGGAATTCTAAAAGAATGCCAGGAAAAATGATGAGAAAGACACCAAGAAATATAAGTCTTCCAGACTCTATAATATATCTCTCTAGATACAGATTTACGAGCCTGTAACATAGTATTAATCACAGAGTCAGAGAAACCTCTTTGACCAAGAATCAAGCGTTCAATCTCCATACCTTTAAATTTAAGGATTTGAGATCCTGATGGAAAAAAGGACCTTGTGACAGAAGGTCTGGTCTTAACGGAAGAGTCCACGGCTGGCAAGAGGCCATCCGGACAAGATCCGCATACCAAAACCTGTGAGGCCATGCTGGAGCTACCAGCAGAACAAACGAGCATTCCTTCAGAATCTTGGAGATTACTCTTGGAAGAAGAACTAGAGGCGGAAAGATATAGGCAGGATGATACTTCCAAGGAAGTGATAATGCATTCACTGCCTCCGCCTGAGGATCCCGGGATCTGGACAGATACCTGGGAAGTTTCTTGTTCAGATGAGAAGCCATCAGATCTATTTCTGGGAGTTCCCACATTTGAACAATCTGAAGAAATACCTCTGGGTGAAGAGACCATTCGCCCGGATGCAACGTTTGGCGACTGAGATAATCCGCTTCCTAATTGTCTATACCTGGGATATGAACCGCAGAGATTAGACAGGAGCTGGATTCCGCCCAAACCAGAATTCGAGATACTTCTTTCATAGCCAGAGGACTGTGAGTCCCTCCTTGATGATTGATGTATGCCACAGTTGTGACATTGTCTGTCTGAAAACAAATGAACGATTCTCTCTTCAGAAGAGGCCAAGACTGAAGAGCTCTGAAAATTGAACGGAGTTCCAAAATATTGATCGGTAATCTCACCTCCTGAGATTCCCAAACCCCTTGTGCCGTCAGAGACCCCCACACAGCTCCCCAACCTGTAAGACTTGCATCTGTTGAGATTATAGTCCAGGTCGGAAGAACAAAAGAAGCCCCCTGAATTAAACGATGGTGATCTGTCCACCACGTCAGAGAATGTCGGACAATCGGTTTTAAAGATATTAATTGAGATATCTTTGTGTAATCCCTGCACCATTGATTCAGCATACAGAGCTGAAGAGGTCGCATGTGAAAACGAGCAAAGGGGATCGCGTTCGATGCAGCAGTCATAAGACCTAGAATTTCCATGCATAAGGCTACCGAAGGGAATGATTGTGACTGAAGGTTTCGACAAGCTGAAATCAATTTTAGACATCTCTTGTCTGTCAAAGATAGAGTCATGGACACTGAATCTATCTGGAACCCTAAAAAGGTTACCCTTGTCTGAGGAATCAATGAACTTTTTAGTGAATTGATCCTCCAACCATGATCTTGAAGAAACAACACAAGTCGATTCGTATGAGATTCTGCTAAATGTGAAGACTGAGCAAGTACCAAGATATCGTCCAAATAAGGAAATACCACAATACCCTGTTCTCTGATTACAGACAGAAGGGCACCGAGAACCTTTGTAAAAATTCTTGGAGCTGTAGCTAGGTCAAACGGCAGAGCCACAAACTGGTAATGCTTGTCCAGGAAAGAGAATCTCAGGAACTGATAGTGAGCTGGATGAATTGGAATATGTAGATATGCATCCTGTAAATCTATTGTAGACATATAATGCCCTTGCTGAACAAAAGGCAATATAGTCCTTACAGTTACCATTTTTAATGTTGGTATCCTTACATAACGATTCAATATTTTTAGATCCAGAACTGGTCTGAAGGAATTCTCCTTCTTGGGTACAATGAAGAGATTCGATTAAAACCCCAGCCCCTGTTCCAAAACTGGAACTGGCATAATTACTCCAATTACTCCAGCCAACTCTAGATCTGAAACACATTTCAGAAATGCTTGAGCTTTCACTGAGTTTACTGGGACACGGGAAAGAAAAAATCTCTTTGCAGGAGGTCTTATCTTGAAACCAATTCTGTACCCTTCTGAAACAATGTTCTGAATCCAAAGATTGTGAACAGAATTGATCCAAATTTCTTTGAAAAAACGTAATCTGCCCCCTACCAGCTGAGCTGGAATGAGGGCTGCACCTTCATGTGGACTTAGAAGCTGGCTTTGCTTTTCTAGAAGGCTTGGATTTATTCCAGACTGGAGATGGTTTCCAAACTGAAACTGCTCCTGAGGATGAAGGATCAGGCTTTTGTTCTTTGTTGAAACGAAAGGAACGAAAACGATTATTAGCCCTGTTTTTACCTTTAGATTTTTTATCCTGTGGTAAAAAAGTTCCTTTCCCACCAGTAACAGTTGAGATAATAGAATCCAACTGAGAACCAAATAATTTATTACCCTGGAAAGAAAGGGAAAGTAGAGTTGATTTAGAAGACATATCAGCATTCCAAGTTTTAAGCCATAAAGCTCTTCTAGCTAAAATAGCTAGAGACATAAACCTGACATCAACTCTGATAATATCAAAAATGGCATCACAGATAAAATTATTAGCATGTTGAAGGAGAAATAATAATATTATGAGAATCATGATCTGTTACTTGTTGCGCTAAAGTTTCCAACCAAAAAGTTGAAGCTGCAGCAACATCAGCCAATGATATAGCAGGTCTAAGAAGATTACCTGAACACAGATAAGCTTTTCTTAGAAAGGATTCAATTTTCCTATCTAAAGGATCCTTAAAGGAAGTACCATCTGACATAGGAATAGTAGTACGTTTAGCAAGGGTAGAAATAGCCCCATCAACTTTAGGGATTTTGTCCCAAAACTCTAATCTGTCGGACGGTACAGGATATAATTGCTTAAAACGTTTAGAAGGAGTAAATGAATTACCCAAATTATTCCATTCTCTGGAAATTACTTCAGAAATAGCACCAGGAACAGGAAAAACTTCTGGAATAACCACAGGAGATCTAAAGACCTTGTCTAAACGTTTAGATTTAGTATCAAGAGGACCAAAATCCTCAATTTCTAATGCAATTAGGACTTCTTTAAGTAAAGAACGGATAAATTCCATTTTAAATAAATATGACGATTTATCAGAATCAACCTCTGAGACAGAATCCTCTGTATCAGAAGAATCATTAGAATCAGAATGATGATGTTCATTTAAAAATTCATCTGTATAAAGAGAAGTTTTAAAAGACTTTTTATGTTTACCAGAAGGAGGAATAACAGACATAGCCTTCTTAATGGATTCAGAAACAAAATCTCTTATGTTATCAGGAACACTCTGAACATTAGATGTTGATGGAACTGCAACAGGTAATGGTACTTTACTAAAGGAAATATTTTCTGCATTAACAAGTTTGTCATGACATTTAATACAAACAACAGCTGGAGGAACAACTACCAAAAGTTTACAGCAGATACACTTAGCTTTGGTAGTTCCAGCACCAGGCAGCGATTTTCCAGTAGTATCTTCTGACTCAGTTGCAACGTGGGACATCTTGCAATATGTAATAGAAAAAACAACATATAAAGCAAAATTGATCAAATTCCTTAAATGACAGTTTCAGGAATGGGAAAAAATGCCAGTGAACAAGCTTCTAGCAACCAGAAGCAACAAATAATGAGACTTAAATAAAGTGGAGACAAATTTGACGCCCACAATATTTGGCGCCTAAATGCTATTAGCGCCAAAAATGACGCCACATCCGGAACGCCGACATTTTTGGCGCGAAAAACATAAAAAATGACGCAACTTCCGGCGACACGTATGACGCCGGAAATAGAAAAAAAATTTTCGCGGCAAGAAAGTCTGCGCCAAGAATGACGCAATAAAATGAAGCATTTTCAGCCCCCGCGAGCCTAACAGCCCACAGGGAAAAAGTCCAATTTTAAGGTAAGATAAAAATGATATATTCAAATGCATTATCCCAAATATGAAACTGACTGTCTGAAATAAGGAAATGTTGAACATCCTGAGTCAAGGCAAATAAATGTTTGAATACATATATTTAGAACTTTATAAAAAAGTGCCCAACCATAGCTTTAGAGTGTCACAGAAAATAAGACTTACTTACCCCAGGACACTCATCTACATGTTGTAGAAAGCCAAACCAGTACTGAAACGAGAATCAGCAGAGGTAATGGTATATATAAGAGTATATCGTCGATCTGAAAAGGGAGGTAAGAGATGAATCTCTACGACCGATAACAGAGAACCCATGAAATAGACCCCGTAGAAGGAGATCATTGAATTCAAACAGGCAATACTCTCCTCACATCCCTCTGACATTCACTGCACGCTGAGAGGAAAACCGGGCTCCAACCTGCTGCGGAGCGCATATCAACGTAGAATCTAGCACAAACTTACTTCACCACCTCCATAGGAGGCAAAGTTTGTAAAACTGATTTGTGGGTGTGGTGAGGGGTGTATTTATAGGCATTTTGAGGTTTGGGAAACTTTGCCCCTCCTGGTAGGAATGTATATCCCATACGTCACTAGCTCATGGACTCTTGCTAATTACATGAAAGAAATTACAGCTAAACACAAACACCGCAGAAATGTAAAAATAGCCCTGGTCCCAAACGGTCAGAAAATGGAAAAGTGCTGTGGTCATTAAATAACTTTCCAATGTTATCTTATTTGTTTAGTTCTCTTTGTATAATTTGTTGAAATGAATACCTAGGTAGGCTCCAAAGATGCTGATTGGTGGCTGCACATATTTGTGCATCATCTCAATGGCTTTCAGCTAGCTCCCAGTAGTGCATTACTGCTCCTTCAACAAAGGATACCAAGAGAAATAAGCAAATTAGATCATAGAAGTAAATTGGAAAAATGTTTAAAATGGCATGTTCTCTCTGAATCATGAAAGAAACATTTTGGGTTTCATGTCCCTTTAAGGTTTTTGTGCCACTTTACAGATCATTAGTTAGACCTCATCTCAAGTAGTTTTGGGGGCAGTTTCTACAGAAGGATATAAGTAAACTGGAATCTGTTGACAGGAAGGCTACTAACACCATACATTGTCTAATAAAACTTACAAAGTAAGGCTCAATACCATAAATATGTATAGCTTAGAGGAGAGAAGAGTTCTACACCAAAATTGTTATTGTTTAAAAAGGTAGATAATCCCTATGTAACCCATTCCCCAGTTTTACATAACCAACACTGTTATATTGATATACTTTTTACCTCTGTAATTACATTGTATCTAAGCCCCTGCAGACTGCCCCCTTATTTCAGTTCTTTTGACAGATTTGCATTTTAACCAGTGACCTCTAATTTGTAACTCCACATGAGTGAGCACAATGTAAACTATATGGCACACATGAACTAACACCCTCTAGCTGTGTAAAAACTGTCAAATGCATTCAGATAATCGCAGTCTTCAAGAGCTTAGAAATTAGTATATGAGCCTACCTAGGTTTAGCTTTCAACTAAGAATACCAAGAGAACAAGGCAGATTTGATGACAGAAGTGAATTTGAAAGTTGTTTATAATTATATGCCCTATCTCAATCATAAAAGTTAAATTTTTACTAGACTGTCCCTTTAATAAAGCTGAGGATGAAAGTATTTTTCACAAAAAGAGAAGCACTAGAACAAGGAGTCATGATCTCTTGAAGGGTAGCAGGTTTGCGGAAGCACTTCTTTACAGAAAGGGTAGTTGATTCATGGAATGCACTTCCATTAGAGGTGATAAAGAGAAACTGTGGGGCACATCAGGAATGCCTGGGATAAACATAAGGTTATCCCACAAACTTATACAATACTTTATAGGAAGTATGTGCAGACTTGTTGGGGCAATTGTTTTTATCTATGGTTCTATGTTTGCAAAAGAATAAGCATGGCCCCTGGGATATGTTTATAATCAGTTTTTCTGTATTGCCCCTCCATTTGATATATGAATGCGTTTCCCTAAATCTGACCTTAAAGGGACATTAAACACTAAATAAATACTAGATAGAATGATGCAATAAATGGAAAGATTAGTCTGAGAATAAAATGTAGATATAGTTTTAAAAGTTTTATTAGCTGTTTACATTTGTATTTTTTTTTCTTTCCTCTCAGCCAAAAAGGTCTAACTACTTTATCCACACATCTTGCATTTGAAAGACAGTCTAGTCAAAATGAAACTTTAATGATTCAGATAGGGCATGTTATTTTAAACAACTTTCTAATTAACTTTTATCATCAAATTTGCTTTGTTCTCTTGGTATTCTTTGTTGAAAGCTAAACCTAGGTAGGCTCATATACTAATTTCTAATCCCTTAAAGGCCGCCTCTTAGCTCAGGGCATTTTGACAGTTTTTCACAGATAGACAGTGCTAGTTCATGTGTGCCATATAGATAGCATTGTACTTACTCCCGTGCCGTTATTTACGAGTCAGTACTGATTGGCTAAAATGCAAGTCTGTCAAAAGAACTACGGTAATTACAGAAGTAAAAAGTGTATTAATATAACCATGTTTGTTATGCAAAACTGGGGAATGGGTAATAACGTGTTTGTCTATCCTTTTAAACAATAAACATTTTTAAGTACCGGCTACTTATGTTTTTAAGGTCTAACCATGCCAAAATATTACTGATTATTACTGTAAATTAAATAATTTCTTGCTCAAACTCACAAAAGCCAGAAGTGGTTCTGCACGATTCAACACAAAAAGTGAATGATTTCTATTACTTCAGATCAGAAAAGAGACAAAATTGTCAGAGCTAAACAAGATTGTACACGTAATGCTACAATCAAAGAAAGAAATATAAGGGGGGGAAACAGCTAATACAAACCTGTGTCAGATAATAAAATGATAGGGATTTCCTTAGGCACTTGGAACAATAACATGGTATAGATTACATGCACACAGCCTGGCTAACACTAGAAAGTGCTAATTACATAACAGATTTTTTTTATCTAACTATTGATTTTATAGAAATGTATAGTTTAGTAGGTGATTTTACATACAGCTATTTTACAACTACTATTTTGACAGTAAATGTTACTATAAATTGAACACAAATAGGGAAATACTAAATAATTAACTATAAAAATACAGAATAAACCCATACTGACCGTCTCCACCAGCACAGTTCCACAACCCAAAGAGCTGCATTTTTTATGGAAGGGTCAGCACAGAACAAACAATCCCAAACTGGTCCAAACGCGTTGCCTGCCTCATTCTCCTCTACTGCAGCTCTGCTTATGCTTACAGCTGGGGAAATTCTTTCAAAGGCAAATCATAACATGCCCCAAAGTTACACACAAAGAAACTGTAAGCCGTAATGACACAGGAGGATAAAATACATTTACAAAAAAATGTGTAGACCACAATACTATTTAATTATAATAAAAATACTGGAAAGCAGTTTTATATGCTCTATAATTACCGGTATATAAAAGTATTTGTAAGGCTATCTTTTTTTTTTTCCTACAACAAACGAACAATGGCACTACTCGGGCTTTTCCTCTTGATAACAGAATTTATGCTTACCTGATAAATTACTTTCTCCAACGGTGTGTCCGGTCCACGGCGTCATCCTTACTTGTGGGATATTCTCTTCCCCAACAGGAAATGGCAAAGAGTCCCAGCAAAGCTGGCCATATAGTCCCTCCTAGGCTCCGCCCACCCCAGTCATTCGACCGACGGACAGGAGGAAATATATATAGGAGAAACCATATGGTACCGTGGTGACTGTAGTTAGAGAAAATAATTCATCAGACCTGATTAAAAAAACCAGGGCGGGCCGTGGACCGGACACACCGTTGGAGAAAGTAATTTATCAGGTAAGCATAAATTCTGTTTTCTCCAACATTGGTGTGTCCGGTCCACGGCGTCATCCTTACTTGTGGGAACCAATACCAAAGCTTTAGGACACGGATGAAGGGAGGGAGCAAATCAGGTTACCTAAACGGAAGGCACCACAGCTTGCAAAACCTTTCTCCCAAAAATACCCTCCGAAGAAGCAAAAGTATCAAATTTGTAAAATTTGGCAAAAGTGTGCAGTGAAGACCAAGTCGCTGCCTTACATATATGGTCAACAGAAGCCTCGTTCTTGAAGGCCCATGTGGAAGCCACAGCCCTAGTGGAGTGAGCTGTGATTCTTTCAGGAGGCTGCCGTCCGGCAGTCTCATAAGCCAATCGGATGATGCTTTTAAGCCAAAAGGAAAGAGGTAGAAGTCGCTTTTTGACCTCTCCTTTTACCAGAATAAACAACAAACAAGGAAGATGTTTGTCTGAAATCTTTTGTAGCCTCTAAATAGAATTTTAGAGCACGGACTACGTCCAAATTGTGTAACAAACGTTCCTTCTTTGAAACTGGATTCGGACACAAAGAAGGTACAACTATCTCCTGGTTAATATTTTTGTTAGAAACAACCTTAGGAAGAAAACCAGGCTTAGTACGCAAAACCACCTTATCTGCATGGAACACCAGATAGGGCGGAGAACACTGCAGAGCAGATAACTCTGAAACTCTTCTAGCAGAAGAAATTGCAACCAAAAACAAAACTTTCCAAGATAGTAACTTAATATCTATGGAATGTAAAGGTTCAAACGGAACCCCTTGAAGAACTGAAAGAACTAGATTTAGACTCCAGGGAGGAGTCAAAGGTCTGTAAACAGGCTTGATCCTAACCAGAGCCTGAACAAATGCTTGAACATCTGGCACAGCTGCCAGTCTTTTGTGTAGTAAGACAGATAAAGCAGAGATCTGTCCCTTTAGAGAACTTGCAGATAATCCTTTCTCCAAACCTTGTAGAAAGGAGAGAATCTTAGGAATTTTTATCTTATTCCATGGGAATCCTTTGGATTCACACCAACAGATATATTTTTTCCATATTTTATGGTAAATTTTTCTAGTTACCGGTTTTCTGGCCTGAACCAGAGTATCTATCACAGAATCTGAAAACCCACGCTTTGATAGAATCAAGCGTTCAATCTCCAAGCCGTCAGCTGGAAAGAGACCAGATTTGGATGTTCGAATGGACCCTGAACAAGAAGGTCCTGTCTCAAAGGAAGCTTCCATGGTGGAGCCGATGACATATTCACCAGGTCTGCATACCAAGTCCTGCGTGGCCACGCAGGAGCTATCAAGATCACCGAGGCCCTCTCCTGATTGATCCTGGCTACCAGCCTGGGAATGAGAGGAAACGGTGGAAATACATAAGCTAGGTTGAAGGTCCAAGGTGCTACTAGTGCATCTACTAGAGTCGCCTTGGGATCCCTGGATCTGGACCCGTAGCAAGGAACCTTGAAGTTCTGACGAGACGCCATCAGATCCATGTCTGGAATGCCCCATAATTGAGTTATTTGGGCAAAGATCTCCGGATGGAGTTCCCACTCCCCCGGATGGAATGTCTGACGA
Organism: Bombina bombina; assembly: GCF_027579735.1. NCBI lineage: Eukaryota > Metazoa > Chordata > Amphibia > Anura > Bombinatoridae > Bombina > Bombina bombina. Next base: position 1,106,165,653 of record NC_069503.1, read on the forward strand.
CTCAGAAAATCCGCCTCCCAGTTTTCCACTCCAGGGATGTGGATCGCAGACAAGTGGCAGGAGTGATCCTCCGCCCATTGAATTATTTTGGTCACTTCTTTCATCGCCAGGGAACTCCTTGTTCCCCCCTGATGATTGATATATGCAACGGTCGTCATGTTGTCTGATTGGAACCTTATGAATTTGGCCTTTGCTAGTTGAGGCCAAGCTCTGAGAGCATTGAATATCGCTCTCAGTTCCAGAATGTTTATCGGGAGAAGAGACTCTTCTCGAGACCATAGACCCTGAGCTTTCAGGGATTCCCAGACCGCACCCCAGCCCACTAGGCTGGCGTCGGTCGTGACAATGACCCACTCTGGTCTGCGGAAGCTCATTCCCTGGGACAGATGGTCCAGGGTCAGCCACCAACGGAGTGAATCTCTGGTCTTTTGATCTACTTGAATCATTGGAGACAAGTCTGTATAATCCCCATTCCACTGTTTGAGCATGCACAGTTGTAATGGTCTTAGATGAATTCGTGCAAAAGGAACTATGTCCATTGTTGCAACCATCAACCCTACTACTTCCATGCACTGCGCTATGGAAGGACGAGGAACAGAATGAAGCACTTGACAAGAGCTTAGAAGTTTTGATTTTCTGACCTCTGTCAGAAAAATCCTCATTTCTAAGGAATCTATTATTGTTCCCAAGAAGGGAACTCTTGTCGACGGAGACAGAGAACTTTTTTCTATGTTCACCTTCCATCCGTGTGATCTGAGAAAGGCTAGAACTATGTCCGTATGAGCCTTTGCTTTTGACAGGGACGACGCTTGTATTAGAATGTCGTCCAAGTAAGGTACTACTGCAATGCCCCTCGGTCTTAGAACCGCTAGAAGGGACCCTAGAACCTTTGTGAAAATCCTTGGAGCAGTGGCTAACCCGAATGGGAGGGCCACAAACTGGTAATGCTTGTCCAGAAAAGCGAACCTTAGGAACTGATGATGTTCTTTGTGGATAGGAATATGTAGGTACGCATCCTTTAGATCCACGGTAGTCATAAATTGACTTTCCTGGATAGTGGGTAGAATCGTTCGAATGGTTTCCATCTTGAACGATGGTACCCTGAGAAATTTGTTTAGGATCTTCAAATCCAAAATTGGTCTGAAAGTTCCCTCTTTTTTGGGAACTACGAATAGATTGGAATAAAATCCCATTCCTTGTTCCTTTATTGGAACTGGGTGTATCACTCCCATCTTTAACAGGTCTTCTACACAGTGTAAGAATGCCTGTCTCTTTATTTGGTTTGAGGATAAGTGAGACATGTGGAACCTTCCACTTGGGGGTAGTTCCTTGAACTCCAGGAGATAACCTTGAGAAACTATTTCTAGCGCCCAGGGATCCTGAACATCTCTTGCCCAAGCCTGAGCAAAGAGAGAGAGTCTGCCCCCCACTAGATCCGGTCCCGGATCGGGGGCTACTCCTTCATGCTGTTTTGTTAGCAGTGGCAGGCTTCTTGGCCTGCTTACCCTTGTTCCAGCCTTGCATCGGTTTCCAGGCTGGTTTGGGTTGTGAGGCATTACCCTCTTGCTTAGAGGATGCAGAATTAGAGGCCGGTCCGTTCCTGAAATTGCGAAAGGGACGAAAATTAGACTTATTTTTAGCCTTAAAAGACCTATCTTGTGGAAGGGCGTGGCCCTTTCCCCCAGTGATGTCTGAAATAATCTCTTTCAATTCTGGTCCAAACAGAGTTTTACCTTTGAAAGGGATGTTAAGCAATTTTGTCTTGGATGACACATCCGCTGACCAAGACTTTAGCCAAAGCGCTCTGCGCGCCACGATAGCAAACCCTGAATTTTTCGCCGCTAATCTAGCTAATTGCAAAGCGGCATCTAAAATAAAAGAGTTAGCCAACTTAAGTGCGTGAACTCTGTCCATAACCTCCTCATATGGAGTCTCTCTACTGAGCGACTTTTCTAGTTCCTCGAACCAGAACCATGCTGCTGTAGTGACAGGAACAATGCACGAAATTGGTTGTAGAAGGTAACCTTGCTGTACAAAAATCTTTTTAAGCAAACCTTCCAATTTTTTATCCATAGGATCTTTGAAAGCACAACTATCTTCGATAGGAATAGTAGTGCGTTTGTTTAGAGTAGAAACTGCCCCCTCGACCTTAGGGACTGTCTGCCATAAGTCCTTTCTGGGGTCGATCATAGGAAATAATTTCTTAAATATAAGGGGGGAACAAAAGGTATGCCGGGCTTTTCCCACTCTTTATTTACTATGTCCGCCACCCGCTTGGGTATAGGAAAAGCGTCGGGGTGCACCGGAACCTCTAGGAACTTGTCCATCTTGCATAATTTTTCTGGAATGACCAAGTTGTCACAATCATCCAGAGTAGATAACACCTCCTTAAGCAGTGCGCGGAGATGTTCTAATTTAAATTTAAAAGTCACAACATCAGGTTCAGCTTGATGAGAAATTTTTTCTGAATCTGAGATTTCTCCATCTGACAAAACCTCCCTCATGGCCACTTCAGATTGGTGTGAGGGTATGACAGAACAATTATCATCAGCGCCCTCTTGCTCTTCAGTGTTTAAAACAGAGCAATCGCGCTTTCTCTGATAAGTAGGCATTTTGGATAAAATATTTGCTATGGAGTTATCCATTACAGCCGTTAATTGTTGCATGGTAATAAGCATTGGCGCACTAGATGTACTAGGGGCCTCCTGCGTGGGCAAAACTGGTGTAGACACAGTAGGAGATGATGTAGTATCATGTTTACTCCCCTCATCTGAGGAATCATCTTGGGCAATTTCATTATCTGTGGCAGTACTGTCCTTACATTGTTTGGACGCTATGGCACAATTATCACATAAATTTAAATGGGGAGACACATTGGCTTTCATACATATAGAACATAGCTTATCTGAAGGTACAGACATGTTAAACAGGCTTAAACTTGTCAACAAAGCACAAAAAACGTTTTAAAACAAAACCGTTACTGTCTCTTTAAATTTTAAACAGAAAACACTTTATTACTGAATATTTGAAAAAGTATGAAGGAATTGTTCAAAAATTACCAAAATTTCACCACAGTGTCTTAAAGCATTAAAAGTATTGCACACCAAATGTCAGAGCTTTAACCCTTAAAATAACGGAACCGGAGCCGTTTATAAATTTAACCCCTATACAGTCCCAGCTATAGTCTTTGCTGAGACCCAACCACGCCCAGAGGGGAATACGATACCAATTGACGCCTTCTAGAAGCTTTTCCAGCAATTTTTAGATCCTCACACATGCATCTGCATGCCCTGCTCTCAAAAAACAACTGCGCAGTAATGGCGCGAAAATGAGGCTCAGTCTATAACTAGGAAGGCCCCCTGACTGGAAAAGGTGTCTAACACAGTGCCTGCCGTTTAATAAACGTTCCCCAAGTTTATAAATGCAAATTGTCAGCCTAAATCTGAATAAAATGCCCAAATAAAGCAATCGATTTAGCCCATAAAAATGTCTACCAGTTTTTTAGCCCATAATAAGCCCTTTATTCTGTTTGTTTGACTAAGAAAATGGCTTACCGGTCCCCATGAGGGGAAATGACAGCCTTCCAGCATTACATGGTCTTGTTAGAAATATGGCTAGTCATACCTTAAGCAGAAAAGTCTGCTAACTGTTTCCCCCAACTGAAGTTACTTCATCTCAACAGTCCTATGTGGAAACAGCAATCGATTTTAGTTACTGTCTGCTAAAATCATCTTCCTCTCACAAACAGAAATCTTCATCCTTTTCTGTTTCAGAGTAAATAGTACATACCAGTACTATTTTAAAATAACAAACACTTGATAGAAGAATAAAAACTACATTTAAACACCAAAAAACTCTTAACCATCTCCGTGGAGATGTTGCCTGTGCAACGGCAAAGAGAATGACTGGGGTGGGCGGAGCCTAGGAGGGACTATATGGCCAGCTTTGCTGGGACTCTTTGCCATTTCCTGTTGGGGAAGAGAATATCCCACAAGTAAGGATGACGCCGTGGACCGGACACACCAATGTTGGAGAAATATAGTTTATATAAGAGTATTCTATGTACTGTATAATCTCTAATTATTAGGAGGAAATAGTGCTAGTGCATAAAATAATAATATGAACACAAAGTGGGTTAACACCAGTCTGGGCCCTGACTGGTGGGCAGGATGTTTCCAAAAAGGGTTTAAAATATAACTTTGATTCACATAATGTTAAAATAAGGGTAACACACACATTAAAAATGACACAGACACTGACTGATGTGGCGTATAGAAAAATACACAAGGGGAATGGTGCTGCGTATTGTCCAGGCCTACTCGTAAATATGTTGAACCTATGCCCAAATGTATTAAATACAATTGGCTCTGTATTTTATAAATGGATCAAATCCATGTCAAATGTTGAATCCGCTGCTAAGTGTTGCTAAATACCGATCCTATATACAAATTATACTACAGTATGCTTTACACTTATATATACTGAACTGATTAACGCTCTCTGGAAATGCAATTCGATCAGCACTAGGTGGGCAGCGTATTAATCGACATTGACTAGTATAGTTATTCGGTCACTCACCCAGCATGTGGTGGTTACTTGTAACTAAAGTTGTTGTAGAATGGAGGACCCCCCTGTGGTGCGTGTAATACTTAAGCACATGTATTGTGTAATCTACCTTTCATTACCAGCGTGTTCTATACTTCATGTACACTGTGCACCTTTTATTGCTAGTATTTGTTAGTTTTATCCACTTTGACTTTATGCCGTATAGCAATTACTGGTATGTTATATGTAACCAGCAGTGATTAGAAAAAAAGTATTAGTTACTGCTTGCAACACCGTTAATTCTAGCATATACACTATCGGAATCAGCCACTCTTAAAGTAGATTCTATAATGCAACTGCTACCACAGCGGTATATTGGTCTCGAACATTATTTATGCAATTACTGAATTATGCAATGTATATGGTAACCTCAGTCTTGTATAAATCTAAAAACATCAGACATGCTTTATACTTATAGCCATTATTGTCCAATTATGTGGCTTTTTGAGCCACTCTAATAATACTCGCCTCTTTAAATGTGAACTGTATACCAGAGAGCCGGTTCATTCAGTTCTATAACTATCATTTGATACGATTAAACTTCATTTAAAGTGGAGCTCTGTCTAAGTCTGGCACAACCCAGACTTTACAACATATTAGCTTTAGCGGGTAAATAACAGAGCAAAGTCACAATAAGTCTATGTCTGACATATTATAAATTAAGAGCGCCCAAACGCTTTCAATAGTCAACTGACGCGTTTCGCCCCTCCAGGCTTTATCAAAGCCCGGAGGGGCGAAACGCCTCAAGGGACAGTTACTATATGGGCGTTTGGTTGTGTCAATTGTACTTAATACATTTGGGGATAGGTTCAACACATTTACGAGTAGGTCTGGACAATACACAGCACCATTCCCCTTGTGTATTTTTCTATAAGCCACATGAGTCAGTGTCTGTGTCGTTTTTAATGTGTGTGTTACCCTTATTTTAACATTATGTGAATAAAAACATAATTTATGCTTACCTGATAAATTTATTTCTCTTGTAGTGTATCCAGTCCACGGATCATCCATTACTTATGGGATATTAACTCCTCCCCAACAGGAAGTGCAAGAGGATTCACCCAGCAGAGCTGCTATATAGCTCCTCCCCTAACTGCCATTACCAGTCACTCGACCGAAAACATGCAGAGAAAGGAAAACCATAGGGTGCAGTGGTGACTGTAGTTTAATGGAAAAATTACCTGCCTTAAAGTGACAGGGCGGGCCGTGGACTGGATACACTACAAGAGAAATAAATTTATCAGGTAAGCATAAATTATGTTTTCTCTTGTTAAGTGTATCCAGTCCACGGATCATCCATTACTTATGGGATACCAATACCAAAGCTAAAGTACACGGATGACGGGAGGGACAGGCAGGCTCTTTATACGGAAGGAACCACTGCCTGAAGAACCTTTCTCCCAAAAACAGCCTCCGAAGAAGCAAAAGTGTCAAATTTGTAAAATTTGGAAAAAGTATGAAGAGAAGACCAAGTTGCAGCCTTGCAAATCTGTTCAACAGAAGCCTCATTCTTAAAGGCCCAAGTGGAAGCCACAGCTCTAGTAGAATGTGCTGTAATTCTTTCAGGAGGCTGCTGTCCAGCAGTCTCATAGGCTAACCGTATTATGCTACGAAGCCAAAAGGAGAGAGAGGTAGCCGAAGCTTTTTGACCTCTCCTCTGACCAGAATAAACGACAAACAGGGAAGACGTTTGTCGAAAATCCTTAGTTGCCTGTAGATAAAATTTCAGGGCACGGACTACATCTAGATTGTGTAGCAGACGTTCCTTTTTCGAAGAAGGATTAGGACACAAAGATGGAACCACAATCTCTTGATTGATATTCCTGTTAGTGACCACCTTAGGTAGGAACCCAGGTTTAGTACGCAGAACTACCTTGTCTGAATGAAAAATCAGATAAGGAGAATCACAATGTAAGGCAGATAACTCAGAGACTCTTCGAGCCGAGGAAATCGCCATTAAAAACAGAACTTTCCAAGATAACAACTTGATATCAATGGAATGAAGGGGTTCAAACGGAACCCCCTGTAAAACATTAAGAACTAAGTTCAAACTCCATGGTGGAGCAACAGTTTTAAACACAGGCTTGATCCTAGCTAAAGCCTGACAAAAAGCTTGAACGTCCGGAACTTCTGACAGACGTTTGTGTAAAAGAATGGACAGAGCTGAAATCTGTCCCTTTAAGGAACTAGCGGATAAACCCTTTTCTAAACCTTCTTGTAGAAAAGACAATATCCTCGGAATCCTAACCTTACTCCATGAGTAACTCTTGGATTCGCACCAATATAAGTATTTGCGCCATATCTTATGGTAAATCTTTCTGGTAACAGGCTTCCTAGCCTGTATTAAGGTATCAATAACTGACTCAGAAAAACCACGTTTTGATAAAATCAAGCGTTCAATTTCCAAGCAGTCAGCTTCAGAGAAATTAGATTTTGATGTTTGAAGGGACCCTGGATCAGAAGGTCCTGTTTCAGAGGTAGCGACCAAGGTGGACAGGATGACATGTCCACTAGATCTGCATACCAAGTCCTGCGTGGCCATGCAGGCGCTATTAGAATCACTGATGCTCTCTCCTGTTTGATTCTGGCAATCAATCGAGGAAGCATCGGGAAGGGTGGAAACACATAAGCCATCCCGAAGGTCCAAGGTGCTGTCAAAGCATCTATCAGAACCGCTCCCGGATTCCTGGATCTGGACCCGTAACGAGGAAGCTTGGCATTCTGTCGAGACGCCATGAGATCTATCTCTGGTTTGCCCCAACGTCGAAGTATTTGGGCAAAGACCTCCGGATGAAGTTCCCACTCCCCCGGATGAAAAGTCTGACGACTTAAGAAATCCGCCTCCCAGTTCTCCACTCCCGGGATGTGGATTGCTGACAGGTGGCAAGAGTGAGACTCTGCCCAGCGAATTATCTTTGATACTTCCATCATTGCTAGGGAGCTTCTTGTCCCTCCCTGATGGTTGATGTAAGCTACAGTCGTGATGTTGTCCGACTGAAACCTGATGAACCCCCGAGTTGTTAACTGGGGCCAAGCCAGAAGGGCATTGAGAACTGCTCTCAATTCCAGAATGTTTATTGGTAGGAGACTCTCCTCCTGATTCCATTGTCCCTGAGCCTTCAGAGAATTCCAGACAGCGCCCCAACCTAGTAGGCTGGCGTCTGTTGTTACAATTGTCCAGTCCGGCCTGCTGAATGGCATCCCCCTGGACAGATGTGGCCGAGAAAGCCACCATAGAAGAGAATTTCTGGTCTCTTGATCCAGATTCAGAGTAGGGGACAAGTCTGAGTAATCCCCATTCCACTGACTTAGCATGCACAATTGCAGCGGTCTGAGATGTAGGCGTGCAAAGGGTACTATGTCCATTGCTGCTACCATTAAGCCGATCACCTCCATGCATTGAGCTACTGACGGGTGTTGAATGGAATGAAGGACACGGCATGCATTTTGAAGCTTTGTTAACCTGTCTTCTGTCAGGTAAATCTTCATTTCTACAGAATCTATAAGAGTCCCCAAGAAGGGAACTCTTGTGAGTGGAAAGAGAGAACTCTTCTTTTCGTTCACCTTCCATCCATGCGACCTTAGAAAAGCCAGTACTAACTCTGTATGAGACTTGGCAGTTTGAAAGCTTGAAGCTTGTATCAGAATGTCGTCTAGGTACGGAGCTACCGCAATTCCTCGCGGTCTTAGTACCGCCAGAAGAGCACCCAGAACCTTTGTGAAGATTCTCGGAGCCGTAGCCAATCCGAATGGAAGAGCTACAAACTGGTAATGCCTGTCTAGAAAGGCAAACCTTAGATACCGGTAAAGATCTTTGTGAATCGGTATGTGAAGGCAAGCATCCTTTAAATCCACTGTGGTCATGTACTGACCCTTTTGGTTCATGGGTAAAATTGTCCGAATAGTTTCCATTTTGAACGATGGAACTCTTAGGAATTTGTTTAGGATCTTTAAATCCAAGATTGGCCTGAAAGTTCCCTCTTTTTTGGGAACCACAAACAGATTTGAGTAAAACCCTTGTCCTTGTTCCGACCGCGGAACCGGATGGATCACTCCCATTAATAAAAGATCTTGTACGCAGCGTAGAAACGCCTCTTTCTTTATTTGGTTTGTTGACAACCTTGACAGATGAAATCTCCCTCTTGGGGGAGAGAATTTGAAGTCTAGAAGGTATCCCTGAGATATGATCTCTAACGCCCAGGGATCCTGGACATCTCTTGCCCAAGCCTGGGAGAAGAGAGAAAGTCTGCCCCCCACTAGATCCGTTCCCGGATCGGGGGCCCTCGATTCATGCTGTCTTAGGGGCAGCAGCAGGTTTCCTGGCCTGCTTGCCCTTGTTCCAGGACTGGTTAGGTCTCCAGCCTTGTCTGTAGCGAGCAACAGCTCCTTCCTGTTTTGGTGCAGAGGAAGTTGATGCTGCTCCTGCTTTGAAATTACGAAAGGAACGAAAATTAGACTGTCTAGCCTTAGGTTTGGCTCTGTCTTGAGGCAGGGCATGGCCTTTACCTCCTGTAATGTCAGCGATAATTTCTTTCAACCCGGGCCCGAATAAGGTCTGCCCTTTGAAAGGTATATTAAGCAATTTAGATTTAGAAGTAACGTCAGCTGACCAGGATTTTAGCCACAGTGCTCTGCGTGCCTGAATGGCGAATCCGGAATTCTTAGCCGTAAGTTTAGTTAAATGTACTACGGCATCTGAAATAAATGAGTTAGCTAACTTAAGGGCTTTAAGCTTGTGTGTAATCTCATCTAATGGAGCTGATTCAAGTGTCTCTTCCAGAGACTCAAACCAAAATGCTGCTGCAGCCGTGACAGGCGCAATGCATGCAAGAGGTTGCAATATAAAACCTTGTTGAACAAACATTTTCTTAAGGTAACCCTCTAACTTTTTATCCATTGGATCTGAAAAGGCACAGCTATCCTCCACCGGGATAGTGGTACGCTTAGCTAAAGTAGAAACTGCTCCCTCCACCTTAGGGACCGTTTGCCATAAGTCCCGTGTGGTGGCGTCTATTGGAAACATCTTTCTAAATATCGGAGGGGGTGAGAACGGCACACCGGGTCTATCCCACTCCTTAGTAACAATTTCAGTAAGTCTCTTAGGTATAGGAAAAACGTCAGTACTCGCCGGTACCGCAAAATATTTATCCAACCTACACATTTTCTCTGGTATTGCAACTGTGTTACAATTATTCAGAGCCGCTAACACCTCCCCTAGTAATACACGGAGGTTTTCCAGCTTAAATTTAAAATTTTAAATATCTGAATCCAGTTTGTTTGGATCAGAACCGTCACCCGCAGAATGAAGCTCTCCGTCCTCATGTTCTGCAAATTGTGACGCAGTGTCTGACATGGCCCTAATATTATCAGCGCACTCTGTTCTCACCCCAGAGTGATCACGCTTACCTCTTAGTTCTGGTAATTTAGCCAAAACTTCAGTCATAACAGTAGCCATATCCTGTAATGTGATTTGTAATGGCCGCCCAGATGTACTTGGCGCTACAATATCACGCACCTCCCGAGCGGGAGATGCAGGTACTGACACGTGAGGCGAGTTATTCGGCATAACTCTCCCCTCGTTGTTTGGTGAAATATGTTCAATTTGTACAGATTGACTTTTATTTAAAGTAGCATCAATACAGTTAGTACATAAATTTCTATTGGGCTCCACTTTGGCTTTAGCACATATAGCACAGATATCTTCCTCTGAATCAGACATGTTTAACACACTAGCAAATAAACTAGCAACTTGGAAATACTTTTCAAGTAATTTACTATAATATGAAAACGTACTGTGCCTATAAGAAGCACAGAAAAAGTTATGACAGTTGAAAATTAATAAACTGAAAAGTTATAGCATCAAATCTTTGTAAAAAACACAATTTTAGCAAAGGATTGCTCCCATTAGCAAAGGATAACTAACCCTGATAGCTAACAGTGAGAGAGATCAGTAAACTGTCATAAATTAAATAAAACGACTGCCAAGTGGAAAAAAATAGTGCCCAAAACATTTTTTCACCCAGTACCTCAGAAAATTAAACGATTTTACATGCCAGCAAAAAACGTTTAACATTAATAAATTGAGTGTTATTAAAAAGCCTGTTGCTAGTCCATGCAAATTAGGCTAAAGTCTTATGCATATATATATAGTATAATTCCAGTGAAGTGCCATTCCCCAGAATACTGAAGTGTAAAATATACATACATGACAGCCTGATACCAGTTGCTGCTACTGCATTTAAGGCTGAGTTTACATTATATCGGTATGGCAGAATTTTCTCATCAATTCCATTGTCAGAAAATAATAAGCTGCTACATACCTCTTTGCAGATTAATCTGCCCGCTGTCCCCTGATCTGAAGTTTACCTCTCCTCAGATGGCCGAGAAACAGCAATATGATCTTAACTACTCCGGCTAAAATCATAGAAAAACTCAGGTAGATTCTTCTTCAAATTCTACCAGAGAAGGAATAACACACTCCGGTGCTATTATAAAATAACAAACTTTTGATTGAAGGTATGAAACTAAGTATAATCACCACAGTCCTCTCACACATCCTATCTATTCGTTGGGTGCAAGAGAATGACTGGTAATGGCAGTTAGGGGAGGAGCTATATAGCAGCTCTGCTGGGTGAATCCTCTTGCACTTCCTGTTGGGGAGGAGTTAATATCCCATAAGTAATGGATGATCCGTGGACTGGATACACTTAACAAGAGAAAGTTATATTTTAAACCCATTTTGGTAACATCCTGCCCACCAGTCAGGGCCCAGAGTGCTGCACGTGCATACTTTTTGAGTGGGTAAACTCCGCTTTCCAGTGTTAACCCACTTTGAGTTCATACAACTTCCTATAATTAGCCTTACCCTGCAGTCACAACTGCTAGTATGTGTGTATGTATACATGTAAAGACAGACCGACCAATTGATCGATAGACAGACAGACAGACACCACTTTAGGTTGCAGGTCAGCGAAAAAAGTTGCTAGTAAGATGGTCTGTCAGCTGGATTTATTTATTTTAACTTGTAGCAAAGGAGTAGATCAGTGAAAATGTCTCCCCTTTACATACACCTACCGAGAGAATCAATAGGTTATCCATTTTGAACAAATTAAAATTGTGTAATGAACACGACAAAGTTAAAAAGTTCCCAGAAATAACAGGTTAATAAACATGGAAATCACTGCAAGCCATGCTGGTAACGGTCAATGGCTCACCAGACACATGGACATGTTTACTTGCGAGTGCCTGGACATCCCAGCACAGCATGTCTTGATTTGAAGAGGCTTCCAAAGACAGCAGCTGTCCTGCAACAGGGTGGAAATCAGGCACCAGATCAAATACAAAAAGCGTTTATTACAAGGAACTACAGTATTTGAGGAGTGCTACATATTTAATCCAGACACCTCAAATGGCTTTATTTTTCCCACTGCCAAAATGTACTTTACAGATGTTCACAATATTATTATAGCATTATAAAAAAGGTTTAAAATAATTGGTTTATTGGTCACAAAGCACAATCACCTCTGTTAATCAACGGATTTTACAACTATCATGTAATCAGACACCGTATCCCATTGCATAACATATGAGGTCACAGATCAGTGCCTCTTAAAAAATTAAATGTGTGTTTTTATCTTATCTAATCCTGACTCAAGCTAGCTTCTGTTGTCTCTCTTTCCTCCCCCAAGTCTCTACTTGCAAGCAACGGTGCAATAATAAGATGCTCTACTGCAGAAGGGCGGTTTCTGTTTGTACTTCTATGTCCCTTTAAAGGGCTAGTAAACACTTTTGAGATTTTTATATAAAATGTTTAGTTATACATAATGAAGCAACTTTGCAATACATTCTCACAAATTATTTTCCTCCCTTTTCATGTAAGCTAGGTGTGAAAATAGAACTCTCAGACCTTGAAATGCACCATGCTGCTATAGCAAGGCTAACCATGCTACATATATGTCCATAATTGGCTTTAAATTATAACAGCAGCAAAACAATTCACTTTATACTAACTTTATGACAGTGGTTAGCTTTGTCGTCTATAGGCTATAGCCCAGATAGGCTCCTTCAGATAAGGCAAATGGTTTAATAAAAAGGATGTTAATTTGTTGAGACTTGGCTGATATGTTATTCTATAGCAACACTACAGAAATGTCTTGCGATTACAGTATACACCAATTTTTATATAGCTGCATGTAATAGACACTACTATAAAGAATAATATGCACAGATACTGATATAAAAAACAGAATTTATGTTTACCTGATAAATTACTTTCTCCAACGGTGTGTCCGGTCCACGGCGTCATCCTTACTTGTGGGATATTCTCTTCCCCAACAGGAAATGGCAAAGAGCCCAGCAAAGCTGGTCACATGATCCCTCCTAGGCTCCGCCTACCCCAGTCATTCGACCGACGTAAAGGAGGAATATTTGCATAGGAGAAACCATATGTTACCGTGGTGACTGTAGTTAAAGAAAATAAATTATCAGACCTGATTAAAAAAACCAGGGCGGGCCGTGGACCGGACACACCGTTGGAGAAAGTAATTTATCAGGTAAACATAAATTCTGTTTTCTCCAACATAGGTGTGTCCGGTCCACGGCGTCATCCTTACTTGTGGGAACCAATACCAAAGCTTTAGGACACGGATGAAGGGAGGGAGCAAATCAGGTCACCTAAATGGAAGGCACCACGGCTTGCAAAACCTTTCTCCCAAAAATAGCCTCAGAAGAAGCAAAAGTATCAAATTTGTAAAATTTAGAAAAAGTGTGCAGTGAAGACCAAGTCGCTGCCTTACATATCTGATCAACAGAAGCCTCGTTCTTGAAGGCCCATGTGGAAGCCACAGCCCTAGTGGAGTGAGCTGTGATTCTTTCAGGAGGCTGCCGTCCGGCAGTCTCATAAGCCAATCGGATAATGCTTTTAATCCAGAAGGAGAGAGAGGTAGAAGTTGCTTTTTGACCTCTCCGTTTACCAGAATAAACAACAAACAAAGCCAAAGTTTGTCTGAAAACCTTAGTAGCTGCTAAGTAAAATTTGAGAGCACGAACTACATCCAAGTTGTGCAACAAACGTTCCTTCTTTGAAACTGGATTAGGACACAAAGAAGGCACAACTATCTCCTGGTTAATGTCTTTGTTAGAAACAACTTTTGGAAGAAAACCAGGTTTAGTACGCAAAACCACCTTATCTGCATGGAACACCAGATAAGGAGAAGAACACTGCAGAGCAGATAATTCTGAAACTCTTCTAGCAGAAGAAATTGCAACCAAAAACAAAACTTTCCAAGATAATAACTTAATATCAACGGAATGTAAGGGTTCAAACGGAACCCCCTGAAGAACTGAAAGAACTAGGTTGAGACTCCAAGGAGGAGTCAAAATTTTGTAAACAGGCTTGATTCTAACCAGAGCCTGAACAAAGGCTAGAACATCTGGCACAGCTGCCAGCTTTTTGTGAAGTAACACAGACAAGGCAGAAATCTGTCCCATCAAGGAACTTGCAGATAATCCTTTTTCCAATCCTTCTCGAAGGAAGGATAGACTCTTAGGAATCTTAACCTTGTCCCAAGGGAATCCTGCAGATTCACACCAACAGATATACCAAATTATGTGGTAATTTTCTGGTTACAGGCTTTCAGGCCTGAACAAGAGTATTAATAACAGAATCTGAGAACCCTCGCTTTGATAAGATCAAGCGTTCAATCTCCAAGCAGTCAGCTGGAGTGGGTCGAACGGACCTAGAACAAGGAGGTCTCGTCTCAAAGGTAGCTTCCATGGTGGAGCCGATGACATATTCACCAGATCTGTATACCAAGTCCTGCGTGGCCACGCAGGAGCTATCAAAATCACCGACGCCCTCTCCTGATTGATCCTGGCTACCAGCCTGGGGATGAGAGGAAACGGCGGGAACACATAAGCTAGTTTGAAGGTCCAAGGTGCTACTAGTGCATCCACTAGAGCCGCCTTGGGATCCCTGGATCTGTACCCGTAGTAAGGAACTCTGAAGTTCTGACGAGAGGCCATCAGATCCATGTCTGGAATGCCCCACGGTTGAGTGACTTGGGCAAAGATTTCCGGATGGAGTTCCCACTCCCCCGGATGCAATGTCTGACGACTCAGAAAATCCGCTTCCCAATTTTCCACTCCTGGGATGTGGATAGCAGACAGGTGGCAGGAGTGAGACTCCGCCCATAGAATGATTTTGGTCACTTCGTCCATCGCTAGGGAACTCCTTGTTCCCCCCTGATGGTTGATGTATGAACTTGGCCCTCGCTAGCTGAGGCCAAGCTTTGAGAGCATTGAATATCGCTCTCAGTTCCAGAATATTTATCGGTAGAAGAGATTCTACCCGAGACCAAAGACCCTGAGCTTTCAGGGATCCCCAGACCGCGCCCCAGCCCATCAGACTGGCGTCGGTCGTGACAATGACCCACTCTGGTCTGCGGAAGGTCATCCCTTGTGACAGGTTGTCCAGGGACAGCCACCAACGGAATGAGTCTCTGGTCCTCTGATTTACTTGTATCTTCGGAGATAAGTCTGAATAGTCCCCATTCCACTGACTGAGCAGGAACAGTTGTAATGGTCTTAGATGAATGCGCACAAAAGGAACTATGTCCATTGCCGCTACCATCAAACCTATCACTTCCATGCACTGCGCTATGGAAGGAAGAGGAACGGAATGAAGTATCCGACAAGAGTCTAGAAGTTTTGTTTTTCTGGCTTCTGTCAGAAAAATCCTCATTTCTAAGGAGTCTATTATAGTTCCCAAGAAGGGAACCCTCGTTGACGGAGATAGAGAACTCTTTTCCACGTTCACTTTCCATCCGTGAGATCTGAGAAAGGCCAGGACAATGTCCGTGTGAGCCTTTACTTGAGGAAGGGACGACGCACGAATCAGAATGTCGTCCAAGTAAGGTACTACAGCAATGCCCCTTGGTCTTAGCACCGCCAGAAGGGACCCTAATACCTATGAGAAAATCCTAGGAGCAGTGGCTAATCCGAAAGAAAACGCCACGAACTGGAAATGCTTGTCCAGGAATTCAAACCTTAGGAACCGATGATGTTCCTTGTGGATAGGAATATGTAGATACGCATCCTTGAAATCCACCTTGGTCATGAATTGACCTTCCTGGATGGAAGGAAGAAGAGTTCGAATGGTTTCCATCTTGAACGATGGAACCTTGAGAAACTTGTTCAAGATCTTGAGATCTAAGATTGGTCTGAACGTTCCCTCTTTTTTGGGAACTATGAACAGATTGGAGTAGAACCCCATCCCTTGTTCTCCTAATGGAACAGGATGAATCACTCCCATTTTTAGCAGGTCTTCTACCCAATGTAAGAATGCCTGTCTTCTTATGTGGTCTGAAGACAACTGAGACCTGTGGAACCTCCCCCTTGGAGGAAGCCCCTTGAACTCCAGAGAATAACCTTGGGAGACTATTTCTAGCGCCCAAGGGTCCAGAACATCTCTTGCCCCAGCCTGAGCGAAGAGAGAGAGTCTGCCCCCCACCCGATCCGGTCCCGGATCGGGGGCCCGCATTTCATGCTGTCTTGGTAGCAGTGGCAGGTTTCCTGGCCTGCTTTCCTTTGTTCCAGCCTTGCATAGGTCTCCAGGCTGGATTGGCTTGAGAAGTATTACCTTCCTGCTTAGAGGACGTAGCCCTTGGGGCTGATCCGTTTCTGCGAAAGGGACGAAACTTAGGTTTATTTTTGGTCTTGAAAAGACCTATCCTGAGGAAGGGCGTGGCCCTTGCCCCCAGTGATATCAAAGATAATCTCTTTCAAGTCAGGGCCAAAGAGTGTTTTCCCCTTGAAAGGAATGTCAAGCAATTTGTTCTTGGAAGACACATCCGCTGCCCAAGATTTTAACCAAAGCGCTCTGCGCCACAATAGCAAACCCAGAATTTTTTCGCCGCTAACCTAGCCAATTGCAAGGTGGCGTCTAGGGTGAAAGAATTAGCCAATTTAAGAGCACGAATTCTGTCCATAATCTCCTCATAAGAAGAAGAATTACTAATAATCGCCTTTCCTAGCTCAAACTAGAAACACGCGGCTGCAGTGACAGGGACAATGCATGCAATTGGTTGTAGAAGGGAACCTTGCTGAACAAACATCTTTAGCAGACCTTCTAATTTTTTATCCATAGGATCTTGGAAAGCACAACTATCTTCTATGGGTATAGTGGCGCGCTTGTGTAGAGTAGAAACCGCCCCCTCGACCTTGGGGACTGTCTGCCATCAGTCCTTTCTGGTGTCGACTATAGGAAAACAATTTTATAAATATGGGGGGAGGTACTAAAGGTATACCGGGCCTGTCCCATTCTGTACTAACAATGTACGCCACCCGCTTGGATATAGGAAAAGCTTCGGGGGGCCCCGGGGCCTCTAAGAACTTTTCCATTTTACATAGTGGTTCTGGAATGACCAGATAATCACAATCATCCAAATTGGATAACACCTCCTTAAGCAGAGCGCGGAGATGTTCCAACTTAAATTTAAAAGTAATCACATCAGGTTCAGCTTGTTGAGAAATGTTTCCTGAATCTGAAATTTCTCCCTCAGACAAAACCTCCCTGGCCCCCTCAGACTGGTGTAGGGGCCCTTCAGAAACCATATCATCAGCGCTCTCATGCTCTACAGAATTTTCTAAAACAGAGCAGTCGCGCTTTCACTGATAAGTGGGCATATTGGCTAAAATGTTTTTGATAGAATTATCCATTACAGCCGTTAAATGTTGCATAGTAAGGAGTATTGGCGCACTAGATGTACTAGGGGCCTCCTGTATGGGCAAGACTGGTGTAGACGAAGGAGGGGATGATGCAGTACCATGCTTACTCCCCTCACTTGAGGAATCATCTTGGGCATCATTTTTACTAAATTTTTTTATGACATAAAATACATATAGTTAAATGAGAAGGAACCTTGGTTTCCCCACAGTCAGAACACAATCTATCTGGTAGTTCAGACATGTTAAACAGGCATAAACTTGATAACAAAGCACAAAAAACGTTTTAAAATAAAACCGTTACTGTCACTTTAAATTTTAAACTAAACACACTTTATTACTGCAATTGCGAAAAAGTATGAAGGAATTGTTCAAAATTCACCAAAATTTCACCACAGAGTCTTAAAGCCTTAAAAGTATTGCACACCAAATTTGGAAGCTTTAACTCTTAAAATAACGGAACCGGAGCCGTTTTTATATTTAACCCCTTTACAGTCCCTGGAATCTGCTTTGCTGAGACCCAACCAAGCCCAAAGGGGAATACGATACCAAATGATGCCTTCAGAAAGACCTTTCTATGTATCAGAGCTCCACACACATGCAGCTGCATGCCATGCTGTCCTCAAAAACAAGTGCGCCATACCGGCGCGAAAATGAGACTCTGCCTATGCTTTGGGAAAGCCCCTAAAGAATAAGGTGTCTAAAACAGTGCCTGCCGATATTATTATATCAAAATACCCAGATAAAATGATTCCTCAAGGCTAAATATGTGTTAATAATCAATCGATTTAGCCCAGAAAAAGTCTACAGTTTAAATAAGCCCTTGTGAAGCCCTTATTTACAATCGTAATAAACATGGCTTACCGGATCCCATAGGGAAAATGACAGCTTCCAGCATTACATCGTCTTGTTAGAATGTGTCATACCTCAAGCAGCAAGGGACTGCAAACTGTTCCCCCAACTGAAGTTAATTGCTCTCAACAGTCCTGTGTGGAACAGCCATGGATTTTAGTTACGGTTGCTAAAATCATTTTCCTCATACAAACAGAATTCTTCATCTCTTTTCTGTTTCTGAGTAAATAGTACGTACCAGCACTATTTGAAAATAACAAACTCTTGATTGAATAATGAAAAACTACAGTTAAACACTAAAAAACTCTAAGCCATCTCCGTGGAGATGTTGCCTGTACAACGGCAAAGAGAATGACTGGGGTAGGCGGAGCCTAGGAGGGATCATGTGACCAGCTTTGCTGGGCTCTTTGCCATTTCCTGTTGGGGAAGAGAATATCCCACAAGTAAGGATGACGCCGTGGACCGGACACACCTATGTTGGAGAAATCCAGTATAACACCTTTTAAAAACTTACTTAGAAGCTCCCAGTTTAGCACTGTTGATGAGGTTAGGCTGGGACACCCACTGCAAGGGGCTGGGAAAAAAGGAATGACAGACACTAACCCCACCCCACACACACCCCGTATATGAAAAGACAGATTATATAAACAGTAGCTGCAGGAATCTGTAGACATCAGAACACATTTAAAAGTTTGGGGTTTGGTTAGGAGTCTGAAAATCAAAAAAAAGCAAAACTATACATTTTTACAAAAACACTCCCAGATGGGCTTTATATATTGTTTGCTTATCTTTGTCTAATCTTAATCTTTTTCCCACACTTTCAAATTGCCAAGCAAGAGATGGCTCCCAGCAATGCAATATTCATTTCTAAATTAGTTTTTCTTTATTTCCCCAAAGAATAAGCTTAAAGGGACATTATACACATTTTTTCTTTGCATAAATGTTTTGTAGATGATCTTCTATTTATATAGCCCATAAAGTTTTTTGTTTTTTAAAATAAATGTATAGTTTTGCTTATTTTTAAATAACATTGCTCTGATTTTCAGACTCCTAACCAAGTCCCAAAGTTTTAGGAGAATACCGACAGATACCTACTCCAGCTTGCTCCTGTTTGTGTAAAGGGTCTTTTAATATGCAAAAGAAGGGGGAGGGGGGAGTGTCTTATTTCCCACGTGCAGTGGGCTTTCCAGCTACCTTTTAACAGAGCTAAACTGAGAGCTTCTAATTACATTTTTAAACAGTTTTAGACTGGATTTTTATATCAGTATCTGTGCATCTTATTCTTTATAGTAGTGTCTATTACATGCAGTTATATGAAAATGAGGGTATACTGTCCCTTTAAACCTGAACTGAATTGCCAGATAGAGTAGAGGGGTAGTTTTTTTTTTTGTTTTGTTTTTTAAGTGTCAAGACGTCTAGGATAAACTGACTTCTATATGTCTATATGTATAATGTATATTATATTATATTACTGTTTAAGATGGGCTAACATGCAAGCACAATAACTACAGTCATGAACATGACTGGTCATTAGATGATATTATTAATCACCTTCTAGAATGTATAATAATGCATCTCCCATAGTCAGTAACTGGCAGCAATAAGAGCCGCAAGCTTCTACCAACCTTGCAAATCTAATTCATGGAATTTTCATCCTGGAAAAAATGCTCAAGCTCTCGTGCATGGGCGCTGTTGATTCACTGCACCATTCAAGTCTTTAAATTGAGGTCTAGGTGTTGTCGGAGCTAATCTAGGACACTCAGCTTCCTTGGCTAAGTATTTTCGATAACTGCCAATTTGAAAGTTCAACCGTAGGCCTCCTGCAGAGTGAAGCAAGCTGTACGAATGGAGTTTCTAAAACTGGTCTCCACATATTGTGCCTTTGACAAGTTTTGTAGTTGCGGGTGATGAAAAGCACCGCCATAACATCATACTGCCAGTGCTAACGTTAGTCAGTGTTGTCATATACATGAGTGGAATATGTTTCTATTAAAACCAAAAGTTCAGTTTTTATCCTAACCAACCAGATAATATATCGCTATATCTTCCACACAGCATGTGTTAAATCCAAACAGGAACTGGTGTAATGCCCACCCCTCTCTGTACCCTCTTCCACATTGCTTAAAGGGACACTAAACTCAAAGGTTTTCTTTCATGATTCAGCTAGAGAATTTAAATTTAAACATTCCAATTAACTTCTATTAACTAATTTGCATCATTCTTTAGATATCCTTTGTTGAAGAAATAGCAATGCACATGGGTGAGCCAATCGCGAGGCATCTATGTGCAGCCGCCAATCAGCAGCTACTGAGCCTATCTAGATATGCTTTTCAGCAAAGGATATCAGAAAAATAAAGCAAATTATATAATAGAAGTAAACTAGAAAGTTGTTTAAAATGACATGCTCTTTCTAATTAATAATAGAAAAAAAATAGGTCTCTTGTCTCTAACATATACAAGGTTTTTCCCATCCTGGCTGTGGAACACTTTAGCTTCTTTAACCACCATCCTTCATACACAGTTTGTATTGCAGTCTTTTTTATATAGTTTTAAACAAATGATTTACCTATAGAATGTTCAAAGTTCATGAAACGTTTTATAGCATAAACTTGACTGATGCTTTTACAAGCCCCTGGTCTTCATAGTGTAGCAGTTGGGTAATTGTACTCTTATCATTTCAGAAACAGATGCATTTAATATGAGCTCTATAATACTTTAATTGCACACATATGTGCACTCCATTCAACTTACTAAAATCGTTTCTATTCTACTCTCTAACACAATATCCAACAATCCCTGGAATGAATAATGAACTGTAAACACTCCCTAAAATAACAAAGATATTAACAATTTGCATGCACAACTATAAAGGCAGTTTAATTTACTATAAACGTCAATAGAAATGCTCTGCATACATGCTGTAATCTTTATGTAACAGATTTGTATTTTATATACGGGCAACAGTTTGAAATCAAAGGGTTGGACACTTGACAACTTACCAAGCCAAAAGGAAAGCAGAGAACCATCTCTTACACACAGCAAAGTCCAGCAGCACTGAATGTTTTATTCATTAAAGACCTTTATTATTCATCTTAGGGTCATGCTATGTACAACGTTTCAGGCCACAAGCCCATAATCATGTATGCTTTTTCACATTGAATCTCCATTCAAATAGCTCTCTTAGCTCTTCCCAATGAGTGGAGCTTCACTTTTCTTATCGCCACCTAGTGGTCACAATTAATTTGTACACATGAATTAACACTGTAGATACCACTACAAATTGTGACCACTAGATGGCGATAAGAAAAGTGAAGCTCCACTCATTGGGAAGAGCTAAGAGAGCTATTTGAATGGAGATTCAATGTGAAAGAACATGCATGATTAAGGGCTTGTGGCCCAAAACGTTGTATATGGCATGACCCTAAGATGAATAATAAAGGTGATTGAAACATTCGGTGCTGCTGGATTTAGCTGTGTGTAAGAGATGGTGGAGGGGTTTTGGCAGTAACACCCATCATCCTGCACAGGAGAGAGGTGCTGCACTTCATTTCTACATCTGTGAAAGCAGAGAACAGCAGAGGCTCCCTGTCAGATTTGTAAGAGGAACAGAATTTGATACACAATTTCTGTTGAGGTTGCAAAGGATCTCTATTAACAGGGAAAGCAACCAGGTGTTTGTACACTACTGCAAATCCCAATAGCGTAGCAAGTTAAAGTATCGCGTTACATCATTATTATCTAGATTTATTAATACTATGAACAGTCTACTTATACAAAAAATCAAGCACATGCTTCATTCTAACCTTGTTTTGTTTTTTGTAACTTCTACGGGTTTTAATAAATAATTAAAAAGGACATTAAACACATTGTAAGCTGCATAAAAATTTACCTTCATATCTGAGAAAATTTTTATTTTGTCAAATGAGCATATTATTATTTTTTTTTATTTTCACTGATTTATCTTTCCTCCAGAAAAAGAGAACCCTTGCTAACCAATTTGCAGATATAGCATGAACTCTATTTGCACATGTGCACCGCTGATTTAGCTTAAAGGGATACTTAATATAGCCACCAACGAGCAAGCCCTATCCAGGGTGCTAAACCAAAAATGGTCAGGCTTCTAAGCTTTCATTCATGCTTTTTCAAATAAAGATACCAAGAGAACCAAGATAGAGCATGCAATTTTAAGCAACTTTCTAATTTACTCCTATTATCAATTTTTCTTTGTTCTCTTGCTATCTTTATTTGAAAAAGGCATCTAAGCTAAGGAGCCAGACGATTTTTGGTTCAGGACCTGAACAGCACTTGTTTAATGGTGGGTGCATTTAGCCACCAATCAGCAAGGAGAACCCAGGTTGTGAACCAAAAATGGGCCGGCTTCTAAACTTAAATTTTTGCTTTTCAAATAAAGATAGCAAGTGAATGAAAAAAAATGATAATAGGAGTAAATTAGAAAGTTGCTTAAAATTGCATGCTCTATCTGAATCATGAAAGAAAAAATTTGGGTTCAGTGTCCCTTTTAGGAAAGGTATAAATAGGTCACTAGAGTGTGCAGCCAATGGCTCTGTGGAATATAAGTGTACTGCACTTCCATTACTAAAAGGAGCTGAAATGCTCACAGTTTCAGAGTGGAATTACATGAAAAGGGAACAAAATAAATAATAAACGTATATTGTAGAGTTTTTTTTAAAGATACGATTTATCATTTTATATTACCATTTCAAAGTGTTGAATGTCCCTTTAAATAAACGGACATATATACATTTTTAAGGACCGAAAAATACAGTAGAATTGCATAATTAACAAGTGCATGATAAAAAGACAATGCAAATACACTTACTCTGAATTTCACAAAAGCAGTAGATTATTTTTCTGGCAAATCTACTTTTTCTCCCATTTGCCGGCCTCCTGTACCATGTGACAGACCAAAGCTAATCACAGCATAGTATACGTACGCTTGTGCACATGCTCAGTAGTGCATATAATGAATATAAAAAGATTGTGCAAAATGTGATAATGGAAGTAAATTGGAAAGATTTTTAAAATTGTGGGCTCTTTCTGAATCATAAAAGTTTTTTTTTTCTTGAGTAAAAATAGTGAAGTATAATTACATACTTTTATATGCACAACAATATATTAACATAATAATAACAATATTAACACTTAAACTATCTTGTGTGCTTACTGCTAATTCAAAGAATATTTTTCTTATCATGATTGTTGATGCAAAACTGATAATCTTAAAAAAGCAAATGAGTACAGATAATGTGAGGTGTGTGTTTGTGTGTGTGTGGGGGGGGGGGGGGGGGTTAAACAATACCTCACAGACAAATTAGCTAAAAGTATTAACTCAAGACTCTCTGGGAGAAAGTGGAACAAGTAGAATTTTTTGATGTATTTTAAAGTAAAAGAAAGCAAAATAAATAATGAATGTATATTGCAATAATGTTTCATTTTAAATAATAAAACATTTTATGCATTGCTGAAATGCCAAGTTTAATGGTCCTTTATCATTTTCCTATTCCCTTAATACAAGAATACCTATAGCAATATGGACCAGACAGGAATGCACAGATTTCAAGTTATTGACCTTAGGGAGGGGAATAAATCTTAATCATGCCCCCACAGTCATTCTGCACATTCTGGATGTAGATCAGCCTCCAGTGACACAGTAGGCATCAGTCATCAGTCCTAAACTGCAAATGTCACAGAATGCCAGACCCACAATAATGCATTCATAATTCCTCCCTGGCAAAAACTGCTAAATTGATAATAAACCTGCAAGTAATATTCACTATCTTTAGCCATCCTGCACCATAGTCACCTGCTGTTTTATGAGAATACAGATACAATATAAATTAGCAGCACTACTACAAAATCTGTTAATACTGACGCTATCATGCTAATGCGTACTGTAGTACAAGCCAGGAAGCGCCAAGAAATTGTAAATTACACTCATTTATAGCTTTAAAGGGACATGAAACCCAACATTTTTCTTTCATGATTCAAACAGAACATGCAATTTCAAACACATTTCTAATTTACTTCTATTATCACATTTTCTTTGTTCTCTTGGTATCTTTATCTAAAAAGCGGGTACATAATCTCAGGAGTGTGTACTTGTCTGGACCACTATATGGCAGCAGTTCCGCAGGAATGTTATCCATTTGTAAGAGCACTATTTCCTACCATGTAGGGCCCCAGCCATGCATCTAGGTACCATGGGAACAAAGCAAATTTGAGAACAGAAGTAAATTGGAAACCTAAAAATTGTATACGAATGTATAAATCATAAACAACATTTTTGGGTTTCATGTCCCTTTAAAATATGTTTCCACTCTGTTTTACAAAGCCACTGAAAATGTGAAGTCAAAATCAGCAAAACAGAGTTTTAAGAAAATGATTGGTGTGGCACTAAACATACTCACAATGTGACATACTAATTATTATGTTCTAGACTTTATCACTGATCGCAAAACAGAATTAAAAAGATGGATAAGCAACAGCTGCATTCTTGTGCAGAGAATAGCCATTTAAAGGGCAGTTACCAAATGATCCCACTTAGCTTGTTAATCCCCTCACTAGAGTTATCTGAAACAGCTAATTAGTGTCAAGAAGAGCAAAAAGGGCAAAGCTTGGTGCCAAACTAACACATATATGCTAGCGCTGCGGAATCTGTTGGCGCTCTACAAATAACCGATAATAATAATAATAATAATGCACGTTCACTCGAGAGACACATTGTAATTTATGCAGGAGACTAGGCTGAGCATCACAAAATAAAACAATACAATTTATTCTAAGTTGGTTGGCTCAGGCTTTAATTCTTTGGGGCCCCTCGTGAAATATTAGCCCACGCAAACCTATTGCTTCTTTTATCTAGGTCAGTAGCTATACACTACTGTGTAAAGTTGTCATTGGGTATCTTTCCAGTGTGGTCAGTATTCTTAAAGATACATAAGGGCAAAAATAAAATGCTCTTACATCAGAGCATTTTATATTGATTCATACAACTGTGTGTTTAACCCCTGCAAAGTGATTAAACACATTGTTAAATGTCAGCTCCAGAGCATCAATGCAAAACATGCAACAAGCTGAACACATCTAGTGAACCAATGACAATAGAGATATGTGTAACCATCAATCACCAGCTAGCATGCAGTAGTGGATTGCTGCTGCTGACGATATGTATACATGTTTTTCTACAAAAGACAAGAACAAAGAATATTTGATAATAGAAGTAAATTTATAGTGTCTTAAAAACAGAATTTATGTTTACCTGATAAATTACTTTCTCCAACGGTGTGTCCGGTCCACGGCGTCATCCTTACTTGTGGGATATTCTCTTCCCCAACAGGAAATGGCAAAGAGCCCAGCAAAGCTGGTCACATGATCCCTCCTAGGCTCCGCCTTCCCCAGTCATTCGACCGACGTAAAGGAGGAATATTTGCATAGGAGAAACCATATGATACCGTGGTGACTGTAGTTAAAGAAAATAAATTATCAGACCTGATTAAAAAACCAGGGCGGGCCGTGGACCGGACACACCGTTGGAGAAAGTAATTTATCAGGTAAACATAAATTCTGTTTTCTCCAACATAGGTGTGTCCGGTCCACGGCGTCATCCTTACTTGTGGGAACCAATACCAAAGCTTTAGGACACGGATGAAGGGAGGGAGCAAATCAGGTCACCTAGATGGAAGGCACCACGGCTTGCAAAACCTTTCTCCCAAAAATAGCCTCAGAAGAAGCAAAAGTATCAAACTTGTAAAATTTAGTAAAAGTGTGCAGTGAAGACCAAGTCGCTGCCTTACATATCTGATCAACAGAAGCCTCGTTCTTGAAGGCCCATGTGGAAGCCACAGCCCTAGTGGAATGAGCTGTGATTCTTTCAGGAGGCTGCCGTCCGGCAGTCTCATAAGCCAATCTGATGATGCTTTTAATCCAAAAAGAGAGAGAGGTAGAAGTTGCTTTTTGACCTCTCCTTTTACCAGAATAAACAACAAACAAGGAAGATGTTTGTCTAAAATCCTTTGTAGCATCTAAATAGAATTTTAGAGCACGAACAACATCCAAATTGTGCAACAAACGTTCCTTCTTTGAAACTGGATTCGGACACAAAGAAGGCACGACTATCTCCTGGTTAATGTTTTTGTTAGAAACAACTTTCGGAAGAAAACCAGGTTTAGTACGTAAAACCACCTTATCTGCATGGAACACCAGATAAGGAGGAGAACACTGCAGAGCAGATAATTCTGAAACTCTTCTAGCAGAAGAAATTGCAACCAAAAACAAAACTTTCCAAGATAATAACTTAATATCAACGGAATGTAAGGGTTCAAACGGAACCCCCTGAAGAACTGAAAGAACTAAATTGAGACTCCAAGGAGGAGTCAAAGGTTTGTAAACAGGCTTGATTCTAACCAGAGCCTGAACAAAGGCTTGAACATCTGGCACAGCTGCCAGCTTTTTGTGAAGTAACACAGACAAGGCAGAAATCTGTCCCTTCAAGGAACTTGCAGATAATCCTTTCTCCAAACCTTCTTGAAGAAAGGATAGGATCTTAGGAATTTTTACCTTGTCCCAAGGGAATCCTTTAGATTCACACCAACAGATATATTTTTTCCATATTTTGTGGTAAATTTTTCTAGTTACAGGCTTTCTGGCCTGAACAAGAGTATCAATGACAGAATCTGAGAACCCTCGCTTTGATAAGATCAAGCGTTCAATCTCCAAGCAGTCAGTTGGAGTGAGACCAGATTCGGATGTTCGAACGGACCTTGAACAAGAAGGTCTCGTCTCAAAGGTAGCTTCCATGGTGGAGCCGATGACATATTCACCAGGTCTGCATACCAAGTCCTGCGTGGCCACGCAGGAGCTATCAAGATCACCGATGCCCTCTCCTGATTGATCCTGGCTACCAGCCTGGGGATGAGAGGAAACGGCGGGAATACATAAGCTAGTTTGAAGGTCCAAGGTGCTACTAGTGCATCTACTAGAGTCGCCTTGGGATCCCTGGATCTGGACCCGTAGCAAGGAACCTTGAAGTTCTGACGAGAGGCCATCAGATCCATGTCTGGAATGCCCCACAATTGAGTAATTTGGGCAAAGATTTCCGGATGGAGTTCCCACTCCCCCGGATGAAATGTCTGACGACTCAGAAAATCCGCTTCCCAATTTTCCACTCCTGGGATGTGGATTGCAGACAAGTGGCAGGAGTGAGTCTCCGCCCATTGAATGATTTTGGTCACTTCTTCCATCGCCAGGGAACTCCTTGTTCCCCCCTGATGGTTGATGTACGCAACAGTCGTCATGTTGTCTGATTGAAACCGTATGAACTTGGCCTTTGCTAGCTGAGGCCAAGCCGTGAGAGCATTGAATATCGCTCTCAGTTCCAGAATATTTATCGGGAGAAGAGATTCTTCCCGAGACCAAAGACCCTGAGCTTTCAGGGGTCCCCAGACCGCGCCCCAGCCCACCAGACTGGCGTCGGTCGTGACAATGACCCACTCTGGTCTGCGGAAGCTCATCCCCTGTGACAGGTTGTCCAGGGACAGCCACCAACGGAGTGAATCTCTGGTCCTCTGATCTACTTGTATCGTCGGAGACAAGTCTGTATAGTCCCCATTCCACTGACTGAGCATGCACAGTTGTAATGGTCTTAGATGAATTCGCGCAAAAGGAACTATGTCCATTGCCGCTACCATCAAACCTATTACTTCCATGCACTGCGCTATGGAAGGAAGAGGAACAGAATGAAGTATTTGACAAGAGTTTAGAAGTTTTGATTTTCTGGCCTCTGTCAGAAAAATCCTCATTTCTAAGGAGTCTATTATTGTTCCCAAGAAGGGAACCCTTGTTGACGGAGATAGAAAACTTTTTTCTACGTTCACTTTCCATCCGTGAGATCTGAGAAAGGCCAGGACAATGTCCGTGTGAGCCTTTGCTTGAGGAAGGGACGACGCTTGAATCAGAATGTCGTCCAAGTAAGGTACTACTGTAATGCCCCTTGGTCTTAGCACCGCTAGAAGGGACCCTAGTACCTTTGTGAAAATCCTTGGAGCAGTGGCTAATCCGAACGGAAGTGCCACAAACTGGTAATGCTTGTCCAGGAATGCGAACCTTAGGAACCGATGATGTTCCTTGTGGATAGGAATATGTAGATACGCATCCTTTAAATCCACCGTGGTCATGAATTGACCTTCCTGGATGGAAGGAAGAATTGTTCGAATGGTTTCCATTTTGAACGATGGAACCTTGAGAAACTTGTTTAGGATCTTGAGATCTAAGATTGGTCTGAATGTTCCCTCTTTTTGGGGAACTACGAACAGATTGGAGTAGAACCCCATCCCTTGTTCTCCTAAAGGAACAGGATGAATCACTCCCATTTTTAACAGGTCTTCTACACAATGTAAGAATGCCTGTCTTTTTATGTGGTCTGAAGACAATTGAGACCTGTGGAACCTCCCCCTTGGGGGAAGCCCCTTGAATTCCAGAAGATAACCTTGGGAGACTATTTCTAGTGCCCAAGGATCCAGAACATCTCTTGCCCAAGCCTGAGCGAAGAGAGAGAGTCTGCCCCCCACCAGATCCGGTCCCGGATCGGGGGCCAACATCTCATGCTGTCTTGGTAGCAGTGGCAGGTTTCTTGGCCTGCTTTCCTTTGTTCCAGCCTTGCATTGGTCTCCAGGCTGGCTTGGCTTGAGAAGTATTACCCTCTTGCTTAGAGGACGTAGCACTTGGGGCTGGTGCGTTTCTGCGAAAGGGACGAAAATTAGGTTTATTTTTGGCCTTGAAAGACCTATCCTGAGGAAGGGCGTGGCCCTTGCCCCCAGTGATATCAGAGATAATCTCTTTCAAGTCAGGGCCAAACAGCGTTTTCCCCTTGAAAGGAATGTTAAGCAATTTGTTCTTGGAAGACGCATCCGCTGACCAAGATTTTAACCAAAGCGCTCTGCGCGCCACAATAGTAAAACCAGAATTTTTCGCCGCTAACCTAGCCAATTGCAAAGTGGCGTCTAGGGTGAAAGAATTAGCCAATTTGAGAGCATGAATTCTGTCCATAATCTCCTCATAAGAAGAAGAATTATTATTGAGCGCCTTTTCTAGTTCATCGAACCAGAAACACGCTGCTGTAGTGACAGGAACAATGCATGAAATTGGTTGTAGAAGGTAACCTTGCTGAACAAACATTTTTTTAAGCAAACCTTCTAATTTTTTATCCATAGGATCTTTGAAAGCACAACTATCTTCTATGGGTATAGTGGTGCGTTTGTTTAGAGTAGAAACCGCCCCCTCGACCTTGGGGACTGTCTGCCATAAGTCCTTTCTGGGGTCGACCATAGGAAACAATTTTTTAAATATGGGGGGAGCCGCCACCCGCTTGGGTATAGGAAAAGCTTCGGGGGGCCCCGGGACCTCTAGGAACTTGTCCATTTTACATAGTTTCTCTGGAATGACCAAATTCTCACAATCATCCAGAGTGGATAACACCTCCTTAAGCAGAGCGCGGAGATGTTCCAATTTAAATTTAAATGTAATCACATCAGGTTCAGCTTGTTGAGAAATTTTCCCTGAATCTGAAATTTCTCCCTCAGACAAAACCTCCCTGGCCCCCTCAGACTGGTGTAGGGGCCCTTCAGAACCAATATCATCAGCGTCCTCATGCTCTTCAGTATTTTCTAAAACAGAGCAGTCGCGCTTTCGCTGATAAGTGGGCATTTTGGCTAAAATGTTTTTGATAGAATTATCCATTACAGCCGTTAATTGTTGCATAGTAAGGAGTATTGGCGCGCTAGATGTACTAGGGGCCTCCTGTGTGGGCAAGACTGGTGTAGACGAAGGAGGGGATGATGCAGTACCATGCTTACTCCCCTCACTTGAGGAATCATCTTGGGCATCATTTTCTCTAAATTTTGTGTCACATAAATCACATCTATTTAAATGAGAAGGAACCTTGGCTTCCCCACATTCAGAACACAGTCTATCTGGTAGTTCAGACATGTTAAACAGGCAAAAACTTGATAACAAAGTACAAAAAACGTTTTAAAATAAACCGTTACTGTCACTTTAAATTTTAAACTGAACACACTTTATTACTGCAATTGCGAAAAAGTATGAAGGAATTGTTCAAAATTCACCAAAATTTCACCACAGTGTCTTAAAGCCTTAAAAGTATTGCACACCAAATTTGGAAGCTTTAACCCTTAAAATAACGGAACCGGAGCCGTTTTTATATTTAACCCCTTTACAGTCCCTGGTATCTGCTTTGCTGAGACCCAACCAAGCCCAAAGGGGAATACGATACCAAATGACGCCTTCAGAAAGTCTTTTCTATGTATCAGAGCTCCTCACACATGCATCTGCATGTCATGCTTCTCAAAAACAAGTGCGCAATAGAGGCGCGAAAATGAGACTCTGCCTATGATTAGGGAAAGCCCCTAGAGAATAAGGTGTCCAATACAGTGCCTGCCGGTTATTTTACATAATTCCCAAGATTAAAATAATTCCTCAAGGCTATGGAGTATAAAATATGTTTATATATAAATCGATTTAGCCCAGAAAATGGCTACAGTCTTAAAAAGCCCTTGTGAAGCCCTTTTTTTCTTTCTGTAATAAAAATGGCTTACCGGATCCCATAGGGAAAATGACAGCTTCCAGCATTACATCGTCTTGTTAGAATGTGTCATACCTCAAGCAGCAAAAGTCTGCTCACTGTTCCCCCAACTGAAGTTAATTCCTCTCAACAGTCCTGTGTGGAAACAGCCATCGATTTTAGTAACGGTTGCTAAAATCATTTTCCTCTTACAAACAGAAATCTTCATCTCTTTTCTGTTTCAGAGTAAATAGTACATACCAGCACTATTTTAAAATAACAAACTCTTGATTGAATAATAAAAACTACAGTTAAACACTAAAAAACTCTAAGCCATCTCCGTGGAGATGTTGCCTGTACAACGGCAAAGAGAATGACTGGGGAAGGCGGAGCCTAGGAGGGATCATGTGACCAGCTTTGCTGGGCTCTTTGCCATTTCCTGTTGGGGAAGAGAATATCCCACAAGTAAGGATGACGCCGTGGACCGGACACACCTATGTTGGAGAAATTATATATTCTATCTGAATCATTAAAGTTTAATTTTCACTTTCATGTCCCTTTAACGCAGGGCTTGACAAACCCAGGCCTTAGAGTCACTGGCGCTTTAAAATTAAGCCCTAGCTCCCGGGTTTGGAGTCTCCATGACAGCAACACCCCCCCCCCTGCCAGCCTCCACCAGCAGCTAACATTTAGCTTGATGCGGCTAGTTCCTTTCTAGGCCTTGAAGCTGTGAAATGCAAATCCAACTTTTCTTGGGTTATTATATAATGTGTGTGTGAGTAATACATATATATATTTATTACTCACACACATACATAAAAGGTTGTCTCTTGTCTTGTCTTTTATGTATTTCTCTGTCCAGGGGATCCTATACTGCCTCTATAATGTTCAGATCTGGACTCTGTAGAGGCCAGTCCATAACTGTCAGTGTTTTATCAGCTGTTTTTCTCTCCAAATATGATTTCACTGCATTAGCAGTGTGCTTGGGATCGTTATCATGCTTAAAAATAAAACCATTCCCAATCAGTCGCTTTCCGGAAGGAATGGCATGATGAATTAAAACCTGTCTGTACTTTTCAGCATTCATGATCCCATCAATTCAGACAATATCACCAACACCATTGGCAGAAATGCAGCCCCAAACCAGGACAGAACCTCCACAATTTTTCACTGAAGGCCGCAAGCACTAATTTTTCCATCTCTCTCCAACTCTTCTTCTCACATATTGTCGACGTTTGGACCCAAAAATGTCAAACTTGGATTCATCACTCCATAATACTCTTTTCCACTCCATTGATCTTCATTCCAATCTTTGTTAAAGGGCCATGATACCCAAATGTTGAAACAAATTCTGTGATCATTGGCATTTTGAATGGAATGATGTGATTGAAAGTTGGTCTTATTAGCAAGCTTTCAATTAATTAAACTTATACCACATGTGTATGTAATGCTCAAGCATGTCTTGTACAAATATGGTGTAATGGACCTTTTTCGCAGCAGCCATTTTGACATGAAATAGTAGGACAGGTGTTAGTAATGACATTAATTAGGTCTCCATTCCATTTAGGTTTATAAGAGCCAGGTTCCTGCTATTGCTCAATTGTAAGGAGAGGTCACACTAAATACTTGCCACTTTAGTCTATAGAAGCTGGGGGGGGGTCGGATTTTTTTCCGTTTTTTAATTCTGCAAACAAATATCCTGTATTTTCTGTTTGTATTCTAATAAATTGACAGACATAATTATATTGGGTCATTATACCATTGCCAAAACAACAAATCTAATGGTGGCCTAAGACTTTTGCACAGTATAATACATGAGCACACATACATAGATACAGATACATATATCTATACATACATATATATAAGCCATAGTCATATCTGATTAAGGCAATACAGAATAAAATACAAATACAAGAGCCTTGTACTTCCAAGTCTCATGGAATCCATTTTTAATATTGATACTTTTGTATATAATATTAGAAACCCCACATATCTGTAGACCCTTGTACAGTGGATTCCACTTTTTGATTTACAACAATTAATACATTTTTGAATTAGTGAGACCCCTTGTTCATGTCTAAATATACCCTGGACACCATTAATGTATTAAAATTATATAGAATGCAAATATGGTGAACTTAGAAGTATTTAGGAAACATAAAATGTACGGTGATAAAATGAAAGGATTATATTTATGCTTGCAGAAAGATACATAGTAGTATGATGTCTAGTAAAGGCTATGCACCTGCATTCCCACAAAGGTTAGAAAACTTTAAACAACAATCACTGTATCACTATGTACCTTACACAGACCATTTCAAACCCCAATTCTCTGGGACACCGCCACATGGTTGCTGTGACACCCTGGTTGAGAATAACTGTTCTAGATCAACACACCATTTTTTTTTTTATCTTTTATGTTGAGGCCAATCAGTCAATATAAGGAAATCATTTTATTGTAAGAAATTAACAGTTATAATATTTGTAGGAAATTAATAGTTATAACATTCACATCTTATAACATTTTTATAACATGTATTTCACCTCTCTATGTAGACATTACCAAAACACACAGGCTGACCCTAGTGAAGATAATCATATATGGGATTATAAGATCCTTCTCCATCGAATACGATAATCAAAGCTTCAGAACAGATGTGGAAGCAGCTGTAATTTCAAATGTTGCCCACTGCAGGCCTTTAGCCTATCATTTCTCTACTGTTTTTAAACACACAAAAAATAATAATAATAATAATAAACAACAGAAAATATCTCACGTTGCTAGAAGGTTTTCCCCTAAACAGACGTTCAAAATGCAAAATAATGTTTTTGGGACAAGCACAGGCATTAATAAACCATGCTGATATTTTATTTTAAGAACAAGCTACAGTTTCATATTTCCTCCCTCAAAGCTACAAAAAAAAATTCCACAGCCTATCACATCTAACGCTACAAAAGCATTACACAGCTGTCAAAACCTCAAATGCCCTAAAGGAGAAAAAAAAAATCTACTTAGTGCAATCAGTCAGTTTAACAAAGCTCTGCTACAGACTATATACTCATCAAATGTCGGCATCTAAAAATAAGACTTGAAAAAACATGGTAGATTTTGAATCCCATCAGTTTGTATGATCTAAATCCAGGGTAAAAACTGTGGGCAAGTAAACGTAATAATAATTACACACCTGTATGTAAATTACCAGATCATCAAATAGGAGAGCTACCAATCAAAACTGGGAAATAAATAGTAAAAAATATTCTAAAAACAAATACAAAATGTATATATATATATAAAAACACATTTAACAATATTACATGTAGTATTAATCATGTGGCTGCCTGAGAAGCGTGCAACATGCTGTATAGAAATGTGCTGCAGCCCTTTTAACAACCAGGGGATAAAAAGCAAACAAATAGTAACTAAATTATTACATGTGTGTGCTTACAAGTGATATATTTACAGAGTGATCTTATTTCATCATCGCTAACATTGGCATAAAATTTACCAATATTTATTAAAAGTATAAACTAAAAACAGATTAGCTACAAAACAGAATTTACAAATTTGTAGTATTTTAGCATTTCGTTTTTTTAATTAATTGTCTACGAAACACTACAAGGTGGCCTGGCATCGTTAGGGGAATTCGGCAATGCCGGTGATGTCACCACATATGGGCGTGGTGATGTCACCAAGCTCAGGAAACCAGAAAGTGCACAGTAGCAGATTTTACACAACTTACTTCTATTATCAAATTTCATTCATACTCTTAGTATCATATCTGGTGAACCAATGAAAAGAGGCATTTGTGTGCAGCTACCAATCAGCTGCTAGTTCCCAGTAATGCATTGCTGATCCTGAGCCTACCTAGGTATTCTTTTCAACTAAGGATACAAAGTAGAATGAAGCAAATTAGACAACAGAAGTAATTTGGAAAGTTGTTTAAAATTCCTAGAGACCCCCAAGACACACCGTTTTAAAGGTAATTGAATAAAAAAAAAAAAAATAATAAAAATGTTAAAACACTACATAGCACATTATAACAGGCCATCAAAAAAGCCTAGAGACACCATGTCCCCTTATTTTAAAGCCTAGAAGCTCCTCTTTAAAATAAACCCCCTATATATGTTTTAATATATGGTTAATAGTGATCACCTTGAGTGGGAGCACCTACATGCAAATTAAAGATATATATATATATATATATATATATATATATATATATATATATATATATATATATATATATATATACATACACACACATACATACACATATACACACATACAGAGAGAAGTGCACTCACAGGAACGAACAACTGGCTCAATAACATTGTTAGCCTGTTCTATGGCGATTTACCACCTGGGTGCAGCTTTTTAGCCCAGTAATGCCTTTCACAGAGTATAACTTTCCTGTAGTATATCAGTCTGATCCCGCCTATTACGGTCAGTCCAGCGCCAAAATACCAGGCAATTCCTCTCTGAACAAGGAACACAGCAACCCCAGACGATCGTTTCGGCCTTCATTGGGCCTTGTCAGTGAGGTGTAGCCATATTCCTCTAAGCACACTGAGCAAGGAGTCCACGCCTGGTTGCCCCTTTTTCCCATAGGGAGACTAAATACATACAGAGAGAAGTGCACTCACAGGAACGAACAACTGGGTCAATACCATTGTTAGCCTGTTCTATGGCGATTTACCACCTGGGTGCAGCTTTTTAGCCCAGTAATGCTATCCACAGAGTAGAACTTTCCTGTAGTATATCAATCAGATAACGCCTATTACGGTCAGTCAGCGCCGAAATACCAGGCAATTTCTCTCTGAACAAGGAACACAGCAACCCCCCTATATACACACACACACACACACACACATCTATATACATATACACACATGTCATTTTAAACAACTTTCAAAATTTACTTTTATCATCAACTTTGCTTTGTTCTCTTGGTATTCTTTGTTGAAAGCTAAACCTAGACAGGCTCAAACTGTTTTCTAAACCGCTGAATGCCGCCTCTTATCTCTGTGCATTTAGACAGTTTTCAGTTAGACAGTGCAAGTTCATGTGTGTCATATAGATAACATTGTGCTCACTCTCGTGAAGTTATTTATGAGTCAGCACCGATTGGCTAAAATGCAAGTGCAAGATTACATATGCGGCGCCGGCTTTTACGCGGTTTTGGTATCATATATAAATGTGGCGCATATATTTCACCCATTGCCCGCAATTGTTACTCCCATAATTTAACATAGAACTGCATCGCAAATCGGTATCACATATTCAGTGGAAAAACTTACGCAGCGAAAATTGAGAAATTTTACTCAATTTTCACCTCGCCACACATAGGCAGGTGCAGCAAGCCTTTGCGCTGAAAATGTGAGCACCGTAACCTAATAAATCTATTAAAACCTAATCCATTAAACCCGCACAACGCAAATAACTAATTAAATTACTAAGCCCCCTAACCTAACACCCCCTTAAATTAACCCCAATTACCTAAATAAAAAAATACTAAGTTACAAATAAAATAGCTAACATTACTTAAAAAAAATAAAAAATTAAGATTAAACTAATCTAAGATTACAAAAAAAGTCTAACATTACATAAAATAATAAACCAAATTATCAAAAATAAAAATTTTTAACCTAATTCCTATGAAAATAAAAAAGCCCCCACAAAATAAAAAACACCCCCTATCTAATACTAAACTATCAATAGCCATTAAAAGGACCTTTTATAGTGCATTGCCCTAAGTTAAACAGCTTTTTTACCTTACAAAAAATACTAAATCCCCCCTCTAACAGTAAAACCCTTCACCCACCAAACCACCCAAAATAAAAAAAACTAACACTAAAAAATCCTAAAACTACCCATTGCCCCTAAAGGGGCATTTGAATGGTCATTGACCTTAAAAGTGCATTCCGCTCTTTTACTGCCCTTGAAAGGGCATTCAGGTGTTTAAAAGTGCCCAATAAATCCCTAATCAAAAAAAGAAAAAATCCTAAATCTAACCCCCAAATAGGTACTCACGGTTCCTGAAGTCCGGCGGAGAAGGTCTTGTTCCAGGCAGCGGTGTAGTCTTCTTTCAAGCGGCTGACATCTTCTTCCAAGCGGGGACCACTTCCTTCTTCATCCAGGACCAGGCCGGCGCAGAGCATGACCAGCGACCGCGGAGCGATGGAGCGTGGAGGATCATCTTCGTACGATCACCGCTGTACACTGAATAGTGAATTCAAGGTACGCGTTTAAATATGCATTCCTATTGGCTGATTTAATTCTTCAAATTCCAATCAGTCAATAGGATGAGAGCTACTGAAATCCTATTGGCTGTTCAAATCAGGTTTAAAGCAATGTGTTAATACATTTATTAGGTAGTTTGTGATGTTGGGGTTGGTGGATTTAGGGGTTAATACTTTTATTAGGTAGATCGCAATATGTGTGTGAATGGCGGATTAGGGGTTAATAGTTTAATTAGGCATATTGCGTTGTGGGGGGTTTTCGGTTTAGATGTTAATACATTTATTATTAGTTGCGATGTGGGTTTGATGGCAAAAATAGGGGTTTTTAAGTGTCTGGTTTATTTTTGGGAGGCGGGTTAGACGTTTACGGGAGATTTGATTTTTTATTTTCTTAGGCGCCGGCAGTTTCTAAAGTGCCACAAGTCGCTGGCGACTCTAGAAATTTGTATTTACGCTCATTTCTGGACATAGCTAGTTTATCCGACTTGCAGCACTTTATGAACTTCCGGCGGGGTTTATGTGATACCCCCGATGTGCAAGGTGAAATTACTGGCAGCGCGGGTTTCAGCAGTTGCGCTGAAGCTTGCCCTCCATATGTAATCTCGTCCCAAGTGTGTTAAAAGAACTAAAATAAAGGGGTAGTTTGCAGAGGCTTAGATACAAGATAATCACAGAGGTAAAAAGTATATTATTATAACCATGTTGGTTATGGAAAATTGGGAATGGGTAACAAATTATGCTTACCTGATAATTTCATTTCCATCGAGGGGAGGAGAGTCCACGGCTTCGTTCATTACTGTTGGGAATTAAGAACCTGGCCACCAGGAGGAGGCAAAGACACCCCAGCCAAAGGCTTAAATACCTCCCCCACTTCCCTCATCCCCCAGTCATTCTGCCGAGGGAACAAGGAACAGCAGGAGAAATAGGGTATAAATGGTGCCAGAAGATTAATCAAACTTAGGTCCGCCCATCGGAGATACAAGCAGGAGCTGTGGACTCTCTTCCCCTCGATCGAAATGAAATTATCAGGTAAGCATAAATTATGTTTTCCATCTAAAAGGGAGAAGAGTCCACGGCTTCATTAATTACTGTTGGGAACATATACCCAAGCTCTAGAGGACACTGAATGAAACCGGGAGGGTAAAAGGCGGATCCTAATCTGAGGGTACGACAGCCTTTCTCCCAAAAACAGCTTCTGCAGCAGCAAAAACGTCAAACTTGTAAAACTTTGTAAAAGTGTGTAAGGAGGACCAGGTAGCTGCCTTACAAATTTGTTCCATAGAGGCCTCATTCTTGAAGGCCCAAGACGAAGTCACAGCTCTTGTTGAATGAGCCGTGAGGAGGCTTATGTCCCACTGACTCATAGGCAAGGCGAATCAAGTTCCTCAACCAAAAGGACAAAAAAAATAGAAGAGGCCCTCTGCCCCTTGCGCTTCCCTGAATACACCACAAAAAGAGATGTAGACTGTCTGAAATCCTTCGTAGCCTGAAGATAGAGCTTCAAGGCACGAACCACATCCAGGTTATGAAGTAACCTCTCCTTAGAAGAAGGGTTAGGACACAAAGAAGGAACAACTATTTCCTGATTGATGTTACGGTTAGACACCACCTTGGGAAGAAACCCCAAACCAGTGCAAAGTATAGCCTTATCCGCATGAAAAACCAGAAAAGGAGGCTCACATTGCAAGGCAGCCAGTTCAGATACTCTGCGTACCAATGCAATAGCCAACAGGAAGAGAACCTTCCAGTACAGAATCTTTAATGTCAACAGAATGCATAGGCTCAAACGGAAACTTCTGCAATACCCTAAGGACCAAGTTTAAGCTCCATGGAGGAGCAGACTGTCTAAAGACAGGCCTGATTCTAGACAGAGCCTGAACAAAAGATTGAATGTCAGGGAGCTCAGCGAGCCTCCTATGCAACAAGACGGATAATGCTGAAATCTGTCCCTTTAAGGAACTGGCGGCAAGAACCTTCTCCAAACCATATTGGAGAAAGGACAGAATCCTGGATACCTTCACCTTGTGCCAAGGATATCCATGCTTCTCACACAAGTAAGTCCTCCACACCTTATGGTAGATGCGACGAATGACTGGCTTCCTTCCCTGGATTAGCGTATCAATCACACTTTCAGTAAAGCCTCTCTTGGCCAAGTCTAGGCGTTCAATCTCCACGCAGT
Source organism: Bombina bombina (assembly GCF_027579735.1). Classification (NCBI taxonomy): domain Eukaryota; kingdom Metazoa; phylum Chordata; class Amphibia; order Anura; family Bombinatoridae; genus Bombina; species Bombina bombina. The sequence goes on from NC_069503.1 coordinate 1,106,204,850, forward strand.
CAGACTCAGAGAATCTAGATTCCGATGTTGAAAAGGGCCCTGTTCCAGCAGATCCCTGCGACAGGGTAACCTCCACGGCGGAGAGGATGACATCCCCACGAGATCCGCAAACCACATCCTCCGCGGCCACGATGGAGCAATCAGAATGGCCGAAGCTCGCTCCTGTTTGATGCGTGCCACTACACGAGGTAGAAGTGGTAACGGTGGAAAAATGTAAGCTAGACTGAACCCCCAAGGTACCGCTAAGGCATCTATCAGCTTTGCCTGGGGATCCCTGGCCCTCGACCTGTATCGGGGTAGCTTGCAATGGAGTCTGGACGCCATGAGATCTATCTCTGGTGTTCCCCATCTGAGACAAATATCCGCAAACACCTCGGGGTGAAGAGACCATTCCCCTGGATGGAAGGATTGTCTGCTGAGAAAGTCCGCTTCCCAGTTGTCCACACCTGGAATGTGAATTGCTGAGAGCAAGCAGCTGTGGGACTCCGCCCACTCCAAGATCCGAGACACCTCCCTCATTGCTAGGGAGCTCCTCATACCCCCCTGCTGGTTGATGTAAGCCACTGAGGTAATGTTGTCGGTCTGGAATCTGATAAAGCTGAACGAACTCAGAGGAGGCCATGCATTCAGAGCATTGTAGATTGCTCTGAGTTCCAGAATATTTATCTGAAGGAGAGACTCCTCCCGGGACCATTTTCCTTGTGCCATCCTGGCACCCCAAACAGCTCCCCATCCTGCCAGACTGGCTTCCGTGGTCCCAATCTCCCAGGACGGTCTCAAGAAGGATGTCCCCATGGACAGTTGCTCCAGACGGATCCACCGAGAGGGAGTTTCAAGTCCGAACATCCATGGATATCTGCTGTGATAGATCTGAATGATTGCCGTTCCGCTGTCTCAACATGCACAACTGAAGAGGTCTGAGATGGAACCTGTCGAATGGGATGACGTCTATGCTTGAAACCATGAGTCTGATTACCTCTATACACTGAGCCACCGAGGGGCCTGAGGAGGACTGAAGGGCAAGACAGGAGGACGCAATCTTCCTGCGTCGATGGTCTGTGAGAAATATTTTCATGGACATAGAGTCTATTATTGTGCCCAGGAACTCCGCCCTGTTGCTAGGAACCAGGGAACTCTTTCCTGAGTTGATCTTCCAACCGTGAGATTGGAGCAAAAGAAGAAGAGCCCTTGAATGATCCTCTGCAAGATTGAGCGACGGTGCCTGGACTAGGATGTCGTCCAGATAAGGCGCCGGCCACAGCAATGCCTCTGGATCAGGCCACTGCAAGTAGCGCCCCCAGAACCTTCATGAAGACTCTAGGGGCCATCGCCAGACCAAAGGGAAGGGCCACAAACTGGAAGTGTTGTTCCAGAAATGCAAATCTTAGGAGCTTGAAGTGGTTCCTGTGAATTGGCACATGAAGGTAAGTGTCCTTCAAGTCTATAGTCGTCATGAACTGTCCCTCTTGAACTAGGGGCAGGATAGATGTGATTGTTTCCATTTTGAACGATGGAACACTCAGAAACTTGTTTGAACACTTTAGGTCCAGAATCTGGCGAAACGTGCCCTCCTTCCTAGGAACCACAAAAAGATTGGAATAGTACCCTAGACCCCGTTCTGCTTGGGGTACTGGTACGATAACGCCGAGAGAGGCGAGATCTCTCACACACTCTAGTAAGGCCTCTCTCTTTTCTGGTCTTGAAGATAGGTTTGACAGGAGGAATCTGCCCCTGGGCAGATGGGATCTGAACCCTATCCTGTAACCCTGGGTGACCACTTCCAGAACCCAAGGGTCCTGAACGTCCTGCAACCAGGCTTCTGAGAAGATAGATAATCTGCCCCCTACTTGGTCCGGAGACCGGTCGGGGGCCGACCCTGTATGCCGATTTATTCTCGGCGGGCTTCTTACTCTGCTTAGACTTGTTCCAAGATTGAGCTGGCTTCCAAGTTCCCTTGGACTGGTCTGCTTTCACGGCGGGCTGCTGGCGCTGGGCCTTGTCCGCATGAAAGGGACGAAAAGTAGATCCCTTAGGCTTAGCTTTCTTATCCTGCGGTAGGAAAGCTCCCTTGCCTCCTGTAACCGTGGATATGATCAAATCCAATCCTGGACCAAACAGAATCTTTCCTTGAAAAAGCAGGGACAACAGCCTCAACTTAGAGGTCATATCCGCAGACCAAGACTTTAGCCACAGAGCCCTGCGAGCTAAAACTGAAAAACCTGACACCTTAGCATTCATGCAAATAATTTGCATATTGGCATCACAGATGAAAGAATTGCCAACCTTCAGTGCCTTAATCTTATCCTGTATCTCGTCGATGGAAGTCTCCCCCTCAACCATTTCACACAGGGATCTTTCTTAACATGTTTTCCAGCTTTTTATCCATGGGCTCTATAAACGACAAACTATCCTTGAGGGGAATAGATGTCCGCTTTGCAAGCGTAGAGATAGCACAATCCACCTTAGGGACGGAACCCCACAGCTCAAGCTGAGAGTCCGGAACATGGGAACAGTTTCTTAAAGGAAGAAGGAGAAAAGGAAGAACCTAATCGCTCCCATTCATTCTTAATAATATTAGCCATCTTAACGGGAACCGGGAAAGTCTGAGGTACTACCCTGTCCTCGTATACCTTATCTAGCTTAGGAATTGAAGATTCCTCCGGAATCTTAGGCTCCGGAACCTCCAGAGTAACACGCACCTGCCTCAGCAAAAAGCGCAAATTCTCCATCCTAAACCTAAAATCAGGCTCCTCCGCAGCCGGAGGTTTAGATGACATAGACTCCGACCCAGAAGTCGGAGTGAGCCTCGTCATCGTATAATGCCTATGGGATTTCCATCGGCATAGACAACCCCTTGGCCGGGCCGCCATGATACACCCTGCGTTTAGCAGAACATGGTAAGGCATGGATCACTTTCAAAACCGCCAATTCCAGTTGGTCCGCAAAGTCTGACGGCCAACAAATCTCTCCCGAAGGAGTAACAGTTGGACCCCGGGGTGCTGCATGTGCAATTGGAGATGAATGCAGGGAACTCACCTCACGGGATGAGGAACCCTCAGAGGTGGACAGCTCAGTAGCACTAGACATCTGTTTACATATAGATGTCGTAACTTTATCAAGGCATGTGGAACATAGTTGAGCAGGCTGATCTACCAGAAGCTCCTCACAATAAACACAGGAATGAGACTTTGTTAAAGAGGGAGAACCAGCTAATGCGTCAGAGTCCTCCATAGCTTGCACTTTTATTACAGACTAGCTTAACTTATAAATAGGCACCTTTATACCTCCAAGGGCACTCACTACCTCCTAGGACCCGGACTACAGAAACCATTTTGTCTCCTGCACCGCTCATCAACAGAGGAAAAGAGATAGGCACACCTGGTCACATGGAATGCCTCGCAGGACCACCCCTGCACTAAGGAGAAAACGCGCCAAAAAGGACCGCGCAATACTCCCGCCAGTAACCTGAAAGTTCCACACATTGCCAGAGCCTCATCTCGCACATAACGCAGCAATGACACAAACAATATCATGTATAAACCCCCCGTGTTCAATTATCCCCTTTCCAGGAATATTAACCCTTGATTCTTTAAAGATAAAAGGCGTCACACTGTGACCCTGTCTTCCGTGTTATCATTATGAATAAAAAATGAAACGATCTTACCAGAATCTACGCCGTAGAACAGGAACACGGCCCTTCAAGTGTGACAGGTTAGTAGCTTCGCCCCTGACATTGACTTGAGTGCAAAAAGCAGGCAGTGAAACTCGTCAACGTTGATTGCTTGTGGAGCTGTTAATATGAGTCGGGATGGTTTCACAGAAAGACTCTCCCTGCATCTCCGGACGCTAACTTTCGCCCAGGCTCTCAATGAGAGGCTGACAGGACTACTTAAAACTCCAGTCCCAAACGGAAGAGTACTACCCTCCATAGGAGACTACTCCGAATCCTTGGCACTTCTCTGCCATCCTCCTGTAACGAAAGGCAAAGAATGACTGGGGGATGAGGAAAGTGGGGGAGTTATTTAAGCCTTTTGGCTGGGGTGTCTTTGCCTCCTCCTGGTGGCCAGGTTCTTAATTCCCAACAGTAATGAATGAAGCCATGGACTCTCCTCCACTTTAGATGGAAAAAGGGTTTATCTATCTTTTTGAACAATAAAAAATCTGGAGTTGACTGTCCCCTTAAAGGGCCACTGTAAGCAAATTAACTATGCAGCTTACAATCTAACTACCCTAAATAATCATTTTCTCAATATCATCTCTTTATGATATATTTACCGTATCGCAGTAATTTTCTTTTAGAAATGAATTTCTTTCCAAACCCACTCCGTGGGTATCGTTCGCTCCTGTCCAATCCTTGCTGACAACCCAGGTTGGAATATGGGCCTGAAATTCGATCTGTTCATGCGGAAGATTGCGCAATGTCACCACAAACGTCACTCCCTGAAAGACTGCCTGGAAAATAGTAGACACACTCTATTGATCCTACATCAGAAGATCCAGCTGCACTTTGACAGGTAAGTGTTGTACGCTTGTAGAATTTCCAGAGTAATAACAAGCAATCTTGCTAAATATAACGTCCTAAAAAAAAATATCTTCCTAAACCCACAATTCCGTGTATATATATATATATATATATATATATATATATATATAAATATATATATATATAAAAAATATTCTGACAATTTGAAGAGAATAACAAGGATTTTAATAATTGATCACAATGATGCATATATGTACAACATACATTTCTAAGAGATGTTTGTATATCACTGATATTAACACTCTTAAAAAAAAGTTTAGATAACTATTGTTAAGCACAATTAATTAATGATATTAGAAAATATAAAATGTAATAATAGACTGACAGAAAAACAATAATAATATTAATATATACATATATATATATATATATATATATATATATATATATATATATATATATATATATATTACGATGTAAAATAACCAACTAAATGCAGCAACAAACAGAAAGATTATATAAAAACGTATCTTGAAGAGTATTCAAAATAAGTTACTGATTTAGCTGGTGATCCTTCAACTCTGCATCGTAACCAGCAATAAATTATTGTCTGACGATAAGGACGTGCAGGCTAATAGTGTTTCTATTGTACGTAGAAAGCCTGGAGAACTGATTGCAGAGATTTTGGTCAAATGTGCAAACGTGATTCCAATATAGCTAAGGGTAATTTCGGCTTCAATATTTGAAAATGTGCATGCGCTATTTCAGCTGATTTTGTGCGCATACAAATGAGAACTAATTTGTATGATAATGATATGCATAAACAAAAAATATGATTGGTTAGAGTTTGCAAACACTTTTTGCCAAAAATTGTGGGCTAGATATTATGACGTAATAGTCCGAAAATAAAGATGCTTTTTATAATGTTATGCGGCTTCGTTTTTCAACATTTAGAGGTCAGTAAGTTATACTTTATACATCTTAATTATTATATGTGTTTTGTTTATACTAAAAGTTGTAAAAGTTAGTAATCCTTTAATTGAGCCCATTGAGAGGAATTACTAGACTGATACAGTAAGATTGTTCCAAACTACATTTTTTTTTACATCCTAAATTAAACCCTTCACAGCTTAGCTATTTTGTACCCCTGTGCTAAAGTTGTTTTTTGTTGTTTAGTAATTTATGCAGAAAATCAGTAACAATATATCTTCCTTTAAAATTAAAATGTGTAATTTAACATAAAATGACTTAATGACAAATAGGGCAAAAAGCTTTAAAAAATAAATATTAGTTTATTTTAGCATAATATTGCATAAAAGTTTAGCCAGGTGGTCAGTAAAACAAAGTTGTGTGGTGTGCCCATTAAAAAGGTCCTGGAGAGAACACTGGAACAGTGTAGTGTGAAATGGGTTTTGCAACCATAACGATCTTGAAACATATATAGCAGCACATTTCAGCAATGGCTTATATTTAAATGGTTTAATTGTATTAATAAATGTATATGAATACTTGTTAGCTACTTACAGCTGCTCAGTAGCTGCAGTGCATTATTTAGTGGGGGGTTAATCTTTATTCTGAGTGCTACTTGTCAAAAGTTTACGAAGCTTACACGGTTTTATTAGCTTCCCAAGAGTTAGTATCTAGTTCTGCAGCAGTGCTCAGCAGGCAATGCTGTTCCCACAGCAACCAGCAAATGCAGATGTTGCAGGGGGCTGATAGGCCACTGTGCCATGACCCTTATCTTTGTATCAGGCAAACTCATGCAGCTGATGCCTACTGAGGAATTTGCCTCCTAGTGACTAGCGACAGAAACCGTTTGGGAATATACACGTAGCTTAAAGGGGCAGTAAAGTCAAAGTTACCAAACGGATTGGATAGAACGTTACATTTTAAATGGCTTTCCAATTTACTTCTGTTATCAATAATGCTTTGTTTGCGTGGTATCCTTTGTTAAAAAGTCATCTTTGGTGAGCTCACTTGTATTTAGCCATATGCTAGTATGCAACATTGTTTGTGGCAATGAAATACATAGTAGCAAACTAATGCAGCAGAGTACTAGACATGCACGCTCCTAAGCTTATATCAGCCTGCCTAGATTTACTCTTCGGCAAAAGAGAACAAGAGAACAAAGCAAAGTTGATAATAGAAGTAAACTGGAAAGTTGTTTAAAATTGCATGTTCTGTCTGAATCAGCAATGTTTTATTTTGACTTTACTGTCCCTTTTTAACTTTCTACTGGGCTTCTAGGTATTTGACTTATAGATGAGATATAAAGGAAATAATTTAATAGTAAGAAAGAATTCTATACATTTATATTGTTATCATAATCATAGTAATAATATATTATATTAAGTTACCTAATTAAAAAGATGGCTTATCTGGTTATGACAAAACCAAGCATTTCCCACTGCTACGACTAATAAAAATACAGGACATACTGTTCATGTCCATTGTATATTTTATAGATCAATAAATATATATCTTTAAAAAAAAATCCAGGACATAACGCACATTTTTTTTCCTTTAAAAGCTTAATATTTGGTTCGGGGAGGGACATGAAACCCAAATTTTGTTCTTTCATGATTCAGATAAAGCATACAATTTTGAAAAAGTCTCCTATTCACGTCTATTATTAAAAATAACTTTGTTCTCTTGGTATCCCTTAGTCAAAAGCAGGTAGGGAGGCTCAGGAGGGTGCCTGGAGTGCAATATGGCAGCCGTTTTGCAGAAATACATTTAACAATGTTATACATCTGCAAGAGTACTAAATGGAAAACAGCAGACTGCTGTATTTGCTGCCATGCAGTGCTCGAGACAAATACATGTTACCTACCTAGGTATGCTCTTCAAAAGTGAAAACCATGAGAACAAAGCAAATTTAATAGAAGTAAAATGGAAACTTTTTTTTAAAATGTAATGCTCTGTCTGAATCCTAGAAGTAAAACGTTGAGTTTCATTTCCTTTAAAATTGTACCTTTGTGCATTTATATTCACTAGTCTCGTTTGTAAAGAATCAGATAAAAAATAAATATTACAATCATTTTAAAAAACAAAATTTATGCTTACCTGATAAATGTATTTATTTCTGGATATAGTGAGTCCACAACGTCCTCAATTACTGTTGGGATATCACTCCTGGCCAGCAGGAGGAGGCAAAGAGCACCACAGCCCAGCTGTTAAGCATCACTTCCCTTCCCACAAACCCCAGTCATTCGACCAGAGGGAAATGGAAAAAAGAAGTAACACAAGGTGTAGAGGTGTCTGAGGTTTAGTCAAAATTAACTGTCTTTAGAATAAAGGGTGGGGGTTGTGGACTCACCATATCCGGAAATAAATACATTTATCATAAGGTAAGCATAAATTTTGCTTTCTTTCCTAAGATATGGAGAGTCCATGACGTCCTTAATTACTGTTGGAAACCAATACCCAAGCTAGAGGACACAGATGACTAGGGAGGGAGAACAAGACAGGTAGACCTAAACAGAAGGCACCACCGCTAGAAGAACCTTTCTCCCAAAAGAAGCTTCAGCCGAGGCAAAAGTATCAAATTTGTAAAAAATTTAAAAGTATGCAGAGAGGACCAAGTTGCAGCAGTTTTGCAAATCTGTTCCACAGAAGCTTCATTTTTAAAAGCCCAAGAAGAGGAAACAGCCCTCGTGGAATGAGCTGTAATTCTCTCAGGAAGCTGCTGACCAGCAGTCTCATAAGCCAAACAAATTATACTTCTCAACCATAGAGAAAGAGAAGTAGCAGTAGCTTTCTGACCCTTACTCTTTCCTGAGAAGCAAACAGGAGAGAGGACTGGGAAAATCCTTAGTCGTCTGTAGGTAGAATTTCAGAGCACGCACAACGTCTAAATTGTGCAACAAACGTTCCTTATGAGAAGGAGGATTAGGACATGACATAAAGGAACAACAATTTCCTGATTAATATTTCTATCTGAAACCCAACTTAGTACAAAGAACCACCTTATCAGCATGAAATATAAGATAAGGCGAATCACACTGCAAACCGTGAGTTCCGAAACTCTCCGCGCAGAAGAAATAGCAAAAAAGAAACAAAACCTTCCAAGATAATAATTTAATATCTATGGAATGCAATGGTTCAAACGGAGCCTGCTGCAGAACTTTAAGAACAAGGTTAAGGCTCCAAGGAGGAGCAACAGACAAACACAGACCTGATTCTAGCCAGAACCTGACAAAAAGATTGAACATCTGGCACATCCGTCAAACGTTTATGCAACAAAATAGGCAAAGCAGAAATCTGACCTTTTAGAGCGCTGACTGACAATCCTTTCTCCAGACCTTCCTGAAGAAAGGACACAATACTAGGAATCCTGACCTTACTGCAAGACTAGCCCTTGGATTCAAACCAATTAAGGTATTTACGCCATACCTTATGGTAAATCTTTCTAGTAACCGGTTTCAGAGCCTGAATCAGGATCTCAATGATCGACTTAGCGTTTAATCTCCAAGCAGTCAGATTCAGAGAAACGAGATTTGGATGAAGGAATGGACCCTGAGTTAGAAAGTCCTTCCTCAGAGGCAGCCTCCAAGGTGGAAGAGAACATCCTCACTAGGTCCGCATACCAGGTCCTGCAAGGCCACGCAGGGGCAATTAGAATTACCAAAGCTCTCTCCTGCTTGATACGAGCAATGACTCGTGGAAGGAGAGCAAATGGAGGAAAAAGGTATGCTAGACTGAAATCCCAAGGAACCGCCAGAGCATCTATCAGGACAGCCTGTGGATCTCTTGACCTTGAACCATACCTTGGAAGCTTGGCGTTATGACGAGACGCCATCAGATCCAACTCCCGAACCCCCCATTTGAGTGTTAACCTGGAGAACACCTCCGGATGGAGAGCCCACTCCCCAGGATGAAAAGTCTGTCTGCTCAGGAAGTCCGCTTCCCAGTTGTCCACTCCTGGAATGTGGATGGCAGATAGACAGCAATTGTGAGTTTCCGCCCACTGAACAATTTGAGTCACCTCCTTTATGGCTAAGGAACTCCGAGTTCCTCCCTGATGGTTGATGTAAGTCACTGAGGTGATATTGTCTGACTGGAACCTGATAAATTGGGCTAAAGACAACGGAGACCAAGCCATCATAGCACTGAAAATCGCTCTCAACTCCAAAATGTTCATGGGGAGAGCAGACTCCTCCCAAGTACATAGCCCTTGCGCGAGTCCCAAACTGCTCCCCAGCCCAGCAGGCTGGCGTCCATGGTCACAATCACCCAAGAAGGTCTCCGGAAGCATGTGCCCCGAGACGGATGCTCCTGAGAAAGCCACAACAAAAGAGTCTCTTGTCGACTGATCTAAGTCTATCATCTGAGACCAATCTGAATGGTCCCCGTTCCATTGTCTGAGCATGCATAACTGCAGAGCTCTTAAATGGAATCGAGCAAAGGGAACGATGTCCATGGAAGCAACCATCAGACCAATTACCTGCATACATTGAGCCACTGAAGGCCTAACAGTAGACTGCAGACAGAGGCAAGCGGAAAGGATCTTGGATTGTCTGACCTCCGCCAGGAAATTTTCATAGGAGCAGCATCCTGATCCAATATGAAGAAAAAAAACTTTTTAGCAAAATAAACCAAAAATAAATTGTTTATTACGGTACTGTCCCTTTAAATAAAACTGGCGGTAAGATCTATGCAGAGTTAAGGTTTTATCTTAAGACTTAAGACAGTCACTCTAATATTTTGCCCCTTATAAGCCAGGAAATTAGCAAAATATGGCAAATTATGTACCCCTACTCACACTTCTACACCTCAGTCTGTGACTGAGATGCCTACCTGCCCCTTTGTAGCAAATCGAGTGTAAGAAACTCTGCCAGAGAAGCAGACGCAACCGCTCCGTATGTCTTCAAAGAGCGGTACACATAGGTCACGTGACCGGCCTGTGAAGCTGCTCCATCTAAAGCGCGTGCTTCAAGCCGGAAAAGGAGTGAAACAAAATGAAGCCGTTTCCTGTAGCAGCTAGCTAAGTCAGCTTAAAGACAATTCAAAGTGCCCCAAAAACACCTCGTGCCCATATGACAGAACTGAGTGAATTTTGACAAATAAACATTCTCTTGCGTTTTCAGCATAAATTCATGAGCCAAAATAAATAGTTAACTCCTTCTTTCCATAAAGGAGGTTAACCCGTTAAGTGCCTGCTTACTGCCATAAATAATCCTTTACACAGGATTCTAGTCCCAAGTAGTTGCATAAAGGCTAACCCCTTCAGTGCCAGCCTCCTAGCCTCAGAAGACAAAAGGCACTTACCTGCACATCTAGCTGTCCGGCAGGAGGACAGCTCACCTGGTATGAAAGGAAGCCACTCCTTACAGAGACCTGTGTAAAAAAGAAAAAATAGAGTAAACCTACTCTGGCTTTCTATACAAGGGCAGCAAAATGTTAGGAAAAAACGCAGTGAGGCCCACCTCAGACACCAAAACTTCACCTCCTTCATGCACCAAGGCAAAGAGAATGACGGGTTTGTGGGAAGGAAAGTGATGCTTAACAGCTTGGCTGTGGTGCTATTTGCCTCCTCCTGCTGGCCAGGAGTGATATTCCCAACAGTAATTGAGGACGTCGTGGACTCACCATCTCTTAAGAAAGAAATGGAGATTTCATTAGGTAAGGTACATGATTTAGGAAATAGACAGTGTATCACGCCTACAGTGTAACCAGTTAATTCCTCTGAATTTTATCTTATTTACATGTAAAATCACTGCCCTCACTTTTAGCTCTAATAGCGATTAAAAATTATGACCAGATGCAATAATATTTAAAATATATATATTTCCATTAAATTGTATGCAGATAATTCTATGGGGTCAATTTCTGTGGCAGACAGGGGTGTACATATGCGCCCTTGTTCACCTTAGCTTGCCTCTGGCGGGCTGAATTCCGCTGCCGGAATTCAGCATTGCACAAGAACACAATTTTGGGCTCTTGTGCAACACCGCCCCCTGCCTGTGCACAGTCAATCACGCGTGGGCAGGAGCTGTCAATCTCCCCGGTCAGACGAGAGATTGAAATCCGCCACCTAAGAGGTGGCAAAGAGGTTAGGGAAGCAGAGGTCTGATGACCGCTACTTCATAAATACGGAGTGCAGGTTCTCTTGTAAGAGCCTGCAGTCGAAGGGGGTGTGAAGACTTTGATAAATCGACCCCTATGTATTATACATTAATTCAATTTAACAACTATTAATACTAGAACTTAACAAATGTTTATAAATATTTATAAAATACTTTACCTAGCCCATGTATAACATGGAAATAAATGTTATGATTTAAATATAGCAGGCAATTTTAAATAGCCTTCCAATTTATTTGTATAATCTAATTTGTTTCATTCTCATTGTATCCTTTGATTAAAAAAAAAAAAAGATACCTAGGTAGGCTCGGAAGCTGCCGATTGGTGGCTGCACATATATGCCTCTTGTCATTGGCTTTCATATTGCTCCTAGTAGTGCATTACTGCTTCATCAACAAAATATAGTAAGAGAATGAAGCAAATTAGATGGCAGAAGTAAATTGCAAAAGTTATTTAAAGTTGTATGATCTATCTGAATGATGAAAGAAAATGTTGGATTTCATGTGCCTTTAAATATGCAGTTGACTGCATATAGGCATGATTCCAGATAGAAGCTCATTTCCAAAGAGGAAGGAAATACAGAAAAATACACAATGACCTAACTATGTAGAGGAGACTACAATATGTATGCTCACATGAGCGCATTTAAGATTACTTCCTAGATCTCTGCACTACATGTAAAAAAAAACATTAGCAGGAATGGAGTCTCTGAAATATCGAAGAACAAATACTAACAAAACAGCCATTTGTGATTTATCATAAGGTCAGAGATGGATACATTTCCACAAATTGTTCCAAAAGCTATTGATAAAAGGTATAAATATCTAATATGGTTGCTACGCCGCAGTACAAGTGAATTTAATTAGACAATAAGATTTGTGACTTCTCCACTGAGAATGGAATGTTTAAAGAGACATTCCAGTCAAAATTTAAATGCACATAGATGAATTACATCTTTGAACAGAAACATATTTGCAATAGACATATATTAGCAAAAAATGCTTCTATTAAAAATTATCACTGTTTTAGTGTTAACATTTTTCTCTGTAAGTGCATGTGAAGCATAGCTAGATATTCTCAGTGCACCAGCATTTTAAATACTGCTGTTGTATCATGTCAGCATTAACAAATTAACCCCTTAATGACCGGACCATTTTTCAATTTTCTTACCCTTAATGACAATGGCTATTTTTACATTTCTGCAGTGTTTGTGTTTAGCTGTAATTTCCCTCTTACTCATTTACTGTACCCACACATATTATATACCGTTTTTCTCGCCATTAAATGGACTTTCTAAGGATACCATTATTTTCATCATATCTTATAATTTCCTATAAAAAAAATATAAAATATGAGGAAAAAATTGAAAAAAACACACTTTTTCTAACTTTGACCCCCAAAATCTGTTACACATCTACAATCACCAAAAAACACCTATGCTAAATAGTTTCTAAATTTTGTCCTGAGTTTAGAAATACCCAATGTTTACATGTTCTTTACTTTTTTTGCAAGTTATAGGGCCATAAATACAAGTAGCACTTTGCTATTTCCAAACAACTTTTTTTCAAAATTAGCGCTAGTTACATTGGAACCCTGATATCTGTCAGGAATACCTGAATATCCCTTGACATGTATATATTTTTTTTTAGAAGACAACCCAAAGTATTGATCTAGGCCCATTTTGGTATATTTCATGCCACCATTTCACCGCCAAATGTCATCAAATAAAAAAAAAAGTTCACTTTTTCACAAATTTTGTCACAAACTTTAGGTTTCCCACTGAAATTATTTACAAACAGCTTCTGCAATTAAGGCACAAATGGTTGTAAATGCTTCTTTGGGATCCCCTTTGTTCAGAAATAGCAGACTTATATGGCTTTGGGGTTGCTTTTTGGTAAGTAGAAGGCCGCTAAATGCTGCTGCGCACCACACGTAAATTATGCCCAGCAGTTAAGGGGTTAAATTAGGTAGCTTGTAGGGAGCTTGCAGGGTTAATTTTAGCTTTAGGGTAGAGATCAGCCTCCCACCTGACACATCCCACCCCCTGATCCCTCCCAAACAGTTCTCTTCCCTCCCCCACCCCACAATTGTCCCCGCCATCTTAAGTACTGGCAGAAAGTCTGCCAGTACTAAATAAAAGGAGTTTTTCTTTTTTTTAATAAAAAAAAAAAAAAATGTTTTAGCTGTGATGGACTCCTGCCTTAGCCCCAACCTCCATGATCCCCCCCCCCCCAGCTCTCTAACCCTCTCCCCTACCTAATTGCCGCCATCTTGGGTACTGGCAGCTGTCTGCCAGTACCCAATTTGCCCCCCAAAAAAGTGTTTTTTTTATTATCTTTTAATACCATTTTAATTTTTTCTGTAGTGTAGCAGCCCCCCACAATACCCCAACCCCCTCCCCCTCCCAGATCCGATATATATTTAATTTTTCCCCCTCTTCCCACTCATTGGTGTCAGTGTGGGTAGGTAATCGCGCACGCGCATGCGCGCCCCCGCACGCTCCCGGCGTGCACATTGCACTAACAGGAGCCGGATGCCGGGTAGCGATGGGCCGCCCACCCGCCTCCCTGTTGCGCTCCCACCCACCAACGAACCGGCCGCATCGCTACCGGTGCAGAGAGGGCCACAGAGTGGCTCTCTCTGCATCGGATGCTTTCTAAAGGGTATTGCAGGATGCCTCAATATCGAGGCATCACTGCAATACCCTGAGAGCTGCTGGAAGCGATTGCGATCGCTTCCAGCACTCTCTTAGACAAGTGACGTACCAGGTACGTCCATTGTCACTAACTGCAAGTTTTTGCAGGACGTACCTGGTACGTCACTTGTCATTAAGGGGTTAAAGGGACACTGAACCCAAAAATTTTCTTTCGTGATTCACATAGGAAATGACATTTTAAGCAACTTTCTAATTTACTCCTATTATCAAATTTTCTTAATTCTCTTGGAATCTTTATTTGAAATGCAAGAATGTAAGTTTAGATGCCGGCCCATTTTTGGTGATAAATTCATCCACCAATAAAAAAGTGCTGTCCAGAGTTCTAAACCAAAAAGAAAGCTTAGATGCATTTTTTCAAATAAAGCTAGCAAGAAAATGAAGAAAAATTGATAATAGGAGTAAATTAGAAAGTTGCTTAAATTGCATGCTCTATCTGAATCACGAAAGAAAAAAATTGTGTTCAGTGTCCCTTTAAGTCATTACCAGATAGTACAAGCAACTTTGGCTCTTTGAGCAAGTGCTTTGTTTAAAATGCTGGTGCATGGTCCATACACATTTGAAACAGCTATATATTTTATTATAAGCATTTTTGCTAATACCTATATATTACAAAAATGCTTCCATGTAGATTCCAATTTGGGCTGGAATGTCCCTTTAAATTTCCATGTCCCTTTCAGATAAAAATAAAATCTACACAGGACACTGTCTCCCATTTAATGTGTTACAAATGATCCATTTGTCCTACTGGAGTGCATTTAGAATAAAACTACCATACTTTGCTATTTGAAATAGCTGTTTTTGCCCGTTGAAAAATTCAGCAAAACAAACCCCTCAATAATAAAACATCAGTCTTTCAGTGATTTATCTTTTTGTTAACAAAGTTGTTGACAGAAACCACATTCCTGAGCAATTTACAAATGATGTAAATAACAAAACAATGATTTTGATTTTAGTCAAGACCTTTAACATGTGCACTTTAACTGTGCTCAAAACATCACAAGACAACGGCTATCTAATTAGAACAAAATGATCATATCCATGAAACATATTATAAGATTAAAGATAGACGTATCTTTGTTCACTGAACAGCACACTGTATAAATTAAATTAACTTTATCTGTCTTCAGACGCTAGGCACGTGTTCTGCAAGTTGATAAGGAAGTTGGATAGTTTGGGTCAGTTGTCAGAGCCCTGTAACGATCCGCTGAGCTACAATCAAGGATCCCACACAAACTCTCGATGCGAGGCACTCCTGCGCTCCATAAACTCACTGAGCTCCGTTCCGTAATAGCAAAAGTGCGGGCGTCACGTGAGTGGGGAGAAAACACTGCGCCACAGAAAAAAATGCGCACAATAGAGAGACAAACGGCTTAATAACGTCCGTTGAAGTAACTCTCTAAGAAATTGTCCCCACATGAATAAAAACCTGGGCCACTGATGCCATAATCCCTTTCCACCCAGACAGAGAAGCGCTTATACATAAAAACCACACATTTCTGCACAAAGTCCCAAGTAACAAAACGCTCCCTAACAATAAAGAGAACTCCTCAGCCTCTCTCAAACTCTGTAGATGTCTCAAGTTAAACTCAAATCTGTCCCCTAAAATATATCCTTAACTAGAAAAGGATAACTAGTGCCAGAAAAAGGATCCATAAAAGGTTTAACCTGCTGCTATCCTTCAGTACCTAGAAGGCAAAAGCACTTACCTTACATCCTGCAGAACAGATGCTGCTCCTTAGGTGTGGCAGGTACTTTACTCCCTGTCATGGACCTGTAGGAAAATAAAGAACAGAGTAACCAACTCTGGCTTTTTTTCAAAGGGGAAGCAAAGTGTTAAAATAAAAGCCAGGACTACCTACCTCGCCGCTTTTTAACTGCTTAAAAGCCACCACTGCTCTTACTGAAGAGGTTGAATTGGACACAGCTAAAACCTCAATGCTTGCTTGCAGGGAAAAGTACCCATAAAAGGATTAAAATCTTCAGACACCAACTTTGCACAACCTCCATTGACAGAGGCAAAGAGAATGACTGGGGGTTATGGGTAAGGCAGTGGCACTTAGCGTTGCTGGGGTGCTCTTTGCCTCCTCCTGTTGGCCAGGAGTTGAATATCCCACTAGTAACTGGAATGACGTTGTGGACTCTCCATGTCATAGGAAAGAAATACTTCTATTTCACATTGAAATATACCCATGCACTTTTCAATTTTTATTCATTTAATGCTGAGTGGCACTTTCTGCTATCTTAAAATAAAAAAATATCATCTATGCGTTCTTTTTTTCTCATTAAAAAGATTTTTATCATGTTTCATGAGAATGATAGATTTTTATTTTGAGGTTTCTGTCCCTTTTATGGGGGATTGCATTTTGAGATTACTATGACTTTAGCTGCAGACAAACAGGTGCACACGGTACAGCCAACTGGAGCGCTCAGAGGGGCCCCCTGGAAGGATGGAAGACAGTAAAATAAAAATACATTTTATAGCTCAAGTACTTCTCCTATGAAAAACAAAACTAGCCGTGATTTACCAAAGAGGCATCTAATCATTCAGAGGATTGTTAAATTTCTCTCCAATGGCCCACTGACAGTGACAAGCCCTCAAAAACTAAATGCATAAATACATTTTTGGATTTCACCTATTTAACTCTGGTGTTTTAAATATTGAACACATAACTTTATCTGGCATTTATTTAAAGTAAAGATTAGAACGAGGATAATATGCAGATGTATTTTTACAATTATATCAGTTGTTTAACCCCTTAACGACGCATGTCGTACAGGGTACGTCTTACACAAAGTGGTCTTTAAAGACCAGAGACGTACCCTGTACGTCGTTAAGGGTTTCAAGCGGCTGATCGCTTCCAGCCGCTTTCAAGGTATTGTAGTGATGCCTCGATATTGAGGCATCACTGCAATACCTTTTTAGGCACACCGATGCAAAGAGAGCCACTCTGTGGCCCTCTCTGCATCGGCCAGTGATGGTGCCGATCGTTGGTGGGAGCCATTGAAGGAATGTGGGTGGGCGGCCCATCACTTGGGAACTTCCTTACAGCTATTCTCTATGCCGGGTATGCGCGGGAGCGCGCGCTGACGGTCAGGGGCGGGTGCGCGCGCACCCGCGATCTAAGACAGTTGCTGGGGATTTTTTTGTTTTGGTGGGAGAGGGTGGTGGGTGCAGAGGAGCAGTGATCTGGGGGTGATCTGGGAATGATCTGGGAGGGGGAGGGCAGCTACACTACAGAAAAAGTTAGGTTTATAAAAATAAAAGTTATTTTGCAAAGTGGGTACTGGCAGACAGCTGCCAGTACCCAAAATGGTGGCTAATAGTTAGTGGGGGGAGGGTTAGAGAGCTCATTGGAGGGGGGGGGGGAATCAGGCAGGTTGGGGGCTAAGGGGGATCCTACAAAGCAGAATATGATATATATTTTTTTTAAATAATTAATAAAAACAAAATAAAACTTTTATTTTAGTACTGGCAGACTTTCTGCCAGTACTTAAGATGGCGGGGACAATTGTGGGGTGGGGGAGGGATCAGGGGGTGGGATGTGTCAGGTGGGAAACTGATTTCTACACTAAAGCTAAAATTAACCCTTCAAGCTCCCTACAAACTACCTAATTAACCCCGTCACTGCTGGGCATAATACAAGTTTGGTGTGCAGCGGCATTTAGCGGCCTTCTAATTACCAAAAAGCAATGCCAAAGCCATATATATCTGCTATTTCTGAACAAAGGGGATCCCAGAGAAGCATTTACAACCATTTGTGCCATAATTGCACAAGCTGTTTGTAAATAATTTCAGTGAGAAACCCAAAGTTAGTGAAAAAGTGAAAAAAAAAATTATTTGATCGCATTTGGCGGTGAAATGGTGGCATGAAATATATCAAAATTGGCCTAGATCAATACTTTGGGTTGTCTACTACACTACACTAAAGCTAAAATTAACCCTACAAGCTCCCTAATTAACCCCTTCACTGCTGGGCCTAATACAAATGTGGTGCGCAGCGGCATTTAGTGGTCTTCTAATTACCAAAAAGCAAAGCCAAAGCCATATATGTCTGCTATTTCTGAACAAAGGGGATCACAGAGAAGCATTTACAACCATTTGTGCCATTATTGCACAAGTTGTTTGTAAATAATTTCAGTGAGAAACCTAATATTTGTGAAAAAGTTAGTGAAAAAGTGAACGATTTTTTTTATTTGATCGCATTTGGCAGTGAAATGGTGGCATGAACTATACCAAAATGGGCCTAGATCAATACTTTGGGATGTCTACTAAAAAAAAAATATATATACATGTCAAGGGATAGTCAGGGATTCCAGACAGATATCAGTGTTCCAATGTAACTAGCTCTAATTTTGAGAAAAAAAAATGGATTGGAAATAGCGAAGTGCTACTTGTACTTATTGCCCTATAACTTGCATAAAAAGCAAAGGACATGTAAACATTGGGTATTTCTAAACTCAGGACAAAATTTAGAAACTATTTAGCATGGGTGTTTTTTTGGAGGTTGTAGATGTGCAACAGATTTTGGGATTCAAAGTTAGAAAAAGTGTGTTTTTTTCCATTTTTTCATCATATTTTATAAAAAAAATTATGGTAAATTATAAGATATGATAAAAATAATGGTATCTTTAGAAAGTCCATTTAATGGCGAGAAAAAACATAATTTATGCTTACCTGATAAATTTATTTCTCTTGTAGTGTGTTCAGTCCACGGGTCATCCATTACTTATGGGATATATTCTCCTTCCCAACAGGAAGTTGCAAGAGGATCACCCAAGCAGAGCTGCTATATAGCTCCTCCCCTCACATGTCATATCCAGTCATTCGACCGAAACAAGACGAGAAAGGAGAAACTATAGGGTGCAGTGGTGACTGGAGTTATAATTTAAAATTTAGAACCTGCCTCAAAAAGACAGGGCGGGCCGTGGACTGAACACACTACAAGAGAAATAAATTTATCAGGTAAGCATAAATTATGTTTTCTCTGGTAAGTGTGTTCAGTCCACGGGTCATCCATTACTTATGGGATACCAATACCAAAGCTAAAGTACACGGATGATGGGAGGGACAAGGCAGGAACATTAAACAGAAGGAACCACTGCCTGTAGAACCTTTCTCCCAAAAACAGCCTCCGAAGAAGCAAAAGTGTCAAATTTGTAAAATTTGGAAAAAGTATGAAGTGAAGACCAAGTTGCAGCCTTGCAAATCTGTTCAACAGAGGCCTCATTCTTAAAGGCCCAGGTGGAAGCCACAGCTCTAGTGGAATGAGCTGTAATTTTTTCAGGAGGCTGCTGTCCAGCAGTCTCATAGGCTAAGAGTATTATGCTACAAAGCCAAAAAGAGAGAGAGGTAGCCGAAGCCTTTTGACCTCTCCTCTGTCCAGAGTAAACGACAAACAGAGAAGAAGTTTGTCGAAAATCTTTAGTTGCCTGTAAATAGAACTTCAGGGCACGGACCACGTCTAGATTATGCAAAAGACGTTCCTTCTTTGAAGAAGGATTAGGACATAACGATGGAACAACAATCTCTTGATTGATATTCCTGTTAGAAACCACCTTAGGTAAAAACCCAGGTTTAGTACGCAGGACTACCTTGTCTGAATGAAAGATCAGATAAGGAGAATCACAATGTAAGGCAGATAACTCAGAGACTCTTCGAGCCGAGGAAATAGCCATCAAAAACAGAACTTTCCAAGATAAAAGCTTAATATCAATGGAATGAAGGGGTTCAAACGGAACACCCTGAAGAACTTTAAGAACCAAGTTTAAGCTCCCCGGAGGAGCAACAGTTTTAAACACAGGCTTAATCCTAGCCAAAGCCTGACAAAAAGCCTGGACGTCTGGATTCTCTGCCAGACGCTTGTGTAAAAGAATAGACAGAGCAGAAATCTGTCCCTTTAGCGAACTAGCGGATAAACCCTTTTCTAAACCCTCTTGTAGAAAAGACAATATCCTAGGAATCCTAACCTTACTCCATGAGTAACTCTTGGATTCACACCATATAAATATTTACGCCATATCTTGTGGTAAATTTTTCTGGTAACAGGTTTCCGAGCCTGTATTAATGTATCAATAACCGAATCCGAAAACCCACGCTTTGATAGAATCAAGCGTTCAATTTCCAAGCAGTCAGCCTCAGAGAAATTAGGTTTGGATGGTTGAAAGGACGCTGAATTAGAAGGTCCTGCCTCAGGGGTAGAGACCATGGTGGACAGGACGACATGTCCACTAGGTCTGCATACCAGGTCCTGCGTGGCCACGCAGGCGCTATCAGAATCACCGATGCTCTCTCCTGTTTGATCCTGGCAATCAGTCGAGGTAGCAACGGAAAAGGTGGAAACACATAAGCTATGTTGAAAACCCAAGGGGCTGCTAGTGCATCTACCAGCACCGCACCCGGGTCCCTGGACCTGGATCCGTAACAAGGAAGCTTGGCGTTCTGGCGAGATGCCATGAGATCCAGATCCGGTTTGCCCCAATGACGAATCAGTTGAGCAAATACCTCCGGGTGAAGTTCCCACTCCCCCGGATGAAAAGTCTGGCGACTTAGAAAATCCGCCTCCCAGTTCTCCACGCCTGGGATGTAGATCGCTGACAGGTGGCAAGAGTGAGACTCTGCCCAGCGAATTATCTTCGAGACTTCCAACATCGCTAGGGAACTCCTGGTTCCCCCTTGATGATTGATGTAAGCCACAGTCGTGATGTTGTCCGACTGAAATCTGATGAACCTCAGTGTTGCTAACTGAGGCCAAGCTAGAAGAGCATTGAATATTGCTCTTAATTCAAGAATGTTTATCGGGAGGAGTTTCTCCTCCTGAGTCCACGATCCCTGAGCCTTCAGGGAGTTCCAGACTGCTCCCCAGCCTAGTAGGCTGGCATCTGTTGTTACAATCGTCCAATCTGGTCTGCGAAAAGTCATTCCTTTGGACAGATGAACCCGTGACAACCACCAGAGAAGAGAATCTCTGATCTCCTGGTCCAGATTTAGCAAAGGGGACAGATCTGAGTAATCCCCGTTCCATTGACTTAGCATGCATAGTTGCAGCGATCTGAGATGTAGGCGCGCAAATGGCACTATGTCCATTGCCGCGACCATTAAGCCGATTACTTCCATGCACTGAGCTACTGATGGGCTTGGAATGGAGTGAAGGACACGGCAAGCATTGAGAATCTTTGATAACCTGGACTCTGTCAGGTAAATCTTCATCTCTACAGAATCTATAAGAGTCCCTAGAAAAGGGACCCTTGTGAGTGGTAACAGAGAACTCTTTTCCACGTTCACTTTCCACCCATGCGACCTCAGAAATGCTAGAACTATCTCTGTATGAGACCTTGCATTTTGAAAACTTGACGCTTGTATCAGAATGTCGTCTAGGTACGGAGCCACCGCTATGCCTCGTGGTCTTAGTACCGCCAGAAGTGAGCCCAGAACCTTTGTAAAAATTCTCTGGGCCGTAGCTAACCCGAAGGGAAGAGCTACAAACTGGTAATGCCTGTCTAGAAAGGCAAACCTTAGGTACCGATAATGATCTTTGTGAATTGGTATGTGAAGGTAGGCATCCTTTAAGTCCACTGTTGTCATATATTGACCCTCTTGGATCATGGGTAGGATGGTCCGAATGGTTTCCATCTTGAACGATGGAACCCTTAGGAATTTGTTTAAGATTTTTAAGTCTAGGATTGGTCTGAAGGTTTCCTCTTTCTTGGGAACCACAAACAGATTTGAATAAAACCCTTGCCCCTGTTCCGTTCGCGGAACTGGGTGGATTACTCCCATCACTAAGAGGTCTTGTACACATTGTAGAAATGCCTCTTTCTTTACTAGGTTTGTTGATAACCTTGACAGATGAAACCTCCCTTGTGGAGGAGAAGTTTTGAAATCCAGAAGGTATCCCTGAGATATAATCTCCAACGTCCAGGGATCCTGTACATCTCTTGCCCAAGCCTGGGCGAAGAGAGAAAGTCTGCCCCCCACTAGATCCGTCTCCGGAAAGGGGGCCCTGTCTTCATGCTGTCTTAGGGGCGGAAGTAGGCTTTCTGGCCTGCTTGCCCTTGTTCCATGACTGGTTGCCTTTCCAACCCTGTCTGTAACTAGCAGTGGTTCCTTCCTGTTTTGGAGTGGAGGAAGTTGATGCTACTCCTGCCTTGAAATTACGAAAGGCACGAAAATTAGACTGTTTGGCCTTTGATTTGGCCCTGTCCTGAGGAAGGGTGTGGCCCTTACCTCCAGTAATGTCAGCAATAATTTCCTTCAAGCCGGGCCCGAATAAGGTCTGCCCTTTGAAAGGAATATTTAGTAGTTTAGACTTAGAAGTTACATCTGCTGACCAGGATTTAAGCCATAGCGCTCTACGCGCCTGTATGGCGAATCCGGAATTCTTAGCCGTAAGTTTGGTTAAATGCACTACGGCATCCGAAACAAACGCATTAGCCAGCTTAAGGGTTCTAATCTTGCTCAAAGACTTATCCAATGGTGCTGTGCAAATCGCCTCTTCCAGAGACTCAAACCAGAATGCCGCTGCAGCAGTGACAGGCGCAATGCATGCAAGAGGCTGTAATATAAAACCTTGTTGAACAAACATTTTCTTAAGGTAACCCTCTAATTTTTTATCCATTGGATCTGAGAAAGCACAGCTATCCTCCACCGGGATAGTGGTACGCTTGGCTAAAGTAGAAACTGCTCCCTCCACCTTAGGGACCGTCTGCCATAAGTCTCGTGTGGTGGCGTCTATAGGGAACATTTTTCTAAATATCGGAGGAGGGGAAAAAGGCACACCGGGTCTATCCCACTCCTTGCTAATAATCTCTGTAAGCCTCTTTGGTATAGGAAAAACGTCAGTACACACCGGTACCGCATAGTATTTATACAGCCTACATAATTTCTCTGGGATTGCCACCGTGTCACAATCATTCAGAGCCGCTAACACCTCCCCTAGCAACACGCGGAGGTTCTCAAGCTTAAATTTAAAATTTGAAATTTCTGAATCCGGTCTCCCCGAATCAGAACCGTCACCCACAGAATGAAGCTCTCCGTCCTCATGTTCTGCAAATTGTGACGCAGTATCAGACATGGCTCTCATGTCATCGGCGCGCTCTGTCCTTAACCCAGAGCTGTCGCGCTTGCCTCTTAACTCGGGCATATTGAGTAATACTTCTTTCATAACATTAGCCATATCATGTAAAGTGATTTGTAAGGGCCTTGATGTACTTGGCGCCTCAATCTCACGCACCTCCCGAGCGGGAGACGAAGGTACTGACACGTGAGGAGAGTTAGACGGCATAACTTCCCCCTCGTTGTCTGGTGATAATTTCTTTATCGGTACAGATTGACTTTTATTCAAAGTAATATCAATACAATTGGTACACATATTTCTATTGGGCTCCACATCGGCTTTTAAACATAATGAACAAGCAGATTCCTCTGTATCAGACATGTTTAAACAGACTAGCAATGAAGCTAGCAAGCTTGGAAATTACTTTCAATAAGTTTACAAGCAATATAAAAAACGCTGCAGCGCTTTTTTTAAAAAACACAGTTGAATAACAAAGAACTAATACAGTTATAGTCAACAATTCTTTAAATGTATTAATTAGCAGAGGATTGCACCCATTAGCAAAAGGATGATTAACCCCTCAGTACCCAAAAAACGGATATCAAATTAAGATTTAACGCTTTTATCACAGTCAAACACACTGTCACAGGTCTGCTGTGACTGATTACCTCCCTCAAAAACGAATTTTGAAGACCCCTGAGCTCTCTAGAGACATCCTGGATCAAGGAGGAAGAAGCAGGAAGACTGTGCTAGAATTTTAACTGCGCAACAAGGCGCTAAAAAAGGCCCCTCCCACTCATTTACAACAGTGGGAGATCTGATATAACGGTTTCTATGCAGAAATATACGTTAGCCATGTGGGGGGAAAAAAAAAAAATCATGCCCAAAAGGATTTATCACCAAAGTACCTCACAAAACGAATAACATGCCAGTAAACGTTTTAAAAACAAACTTTTTTTTAATGTCATGCAAAGTTATCACTAAGCCTGCTACCAGTCGCTTCCACTGCAGATAAGGCTTAAGCATTATTTCAGTATTAACAGTATTTTCTCAGTCAAATTCTAGTCCCTAGAAAATAACTCTACTGTGCATACATTTATCAGCCTGATACCAGTCACTACTACTGCATTTAAGGCTGTACTTACATCATACGGGTAACAGCAGTGTTTTCTTAGTCAATTCCATTCCCAGAAAATATTGTACTGCACATTTGCGGGAGACCCCGCATGCTATTCCCATTTTCTGAAGTTACCCCACTCCTCAGAATGTCGAAAACAGCCAGTGGATCTTAGTTACGCCTGCTAAGATCATAGAAAACGCAGGCAGTTTCTTCTTCCAAATACTGCCTGAGATAGAAAAACAGCACACTCCGGTGCCATTTAAAATAACAAACTTTTGATTGAAGAATAATTAAGTAAAAACTCCAACTCCTCTCGCGACCTCCTTCTTTGTTGAGGGTTGCAAGAGAATGACTGGATATGACATGTGAGGGGAGGAGCTATATAGCAGCTCTGCTTGGGTGATCCTCTTGCAACTTCCTGTTGGGAAGGAGAATATATCCCATAAGTAATGGATGACCCGTGGACTGAACACACTTAACAAGAGAAACGGTATATAATATGTGGGTGTACAGTAAATGGGTAAGAGGAAAATTGCAGCTAAACACAAACAACGCAGAAATGTAAAAATAGCCCTGGTCCTTAAGGGAAAGAAATTGAAAAATGGCCTTGTCCTTAAGGGGTTAAATATTGAGAACATTAGTGTAGTTTAAGTTTGTATAAAACAATGAGAGCTGCCATGTTGTAACTTAAGTTTCCATCTCTGCTAATGCCAATTAGGGACAGTTATCAACGGGTCGCTGTAATGTGCAACCAACTGCTGTGCGGATGTAGAAGTCAGCACTTCCACAATTAGAAATCCCAAGAATATCAGAATTAAATTACAGAAAAGGAGACCAAAATAAATAATGAACATATTTTTTTTACTACAAATAATGAATTAAAGATTTTTTTAAATTACAATCTCATAACGTCACGAGCTCTCTTTAGTTCAACGGTTAATCTGTTTACAAATAATATCAAGCTTATGTTAAAGGACATATTACTCACATCAAAATCATGTATGGGAAAGAGCAGTAAATAAACATAAAAATAAAAGTAAATGATTGTGTACAGGTTAGTTATAAGCTAATTGGCAGATAGGAACAACTAACCCCGAAAATATGGGTTTATTCAGCAAAGGGACATCTTGTGAAGCATTCAATGAAACTGGAACAGCAAAAACAGTAAATATTTTGTAGAGAATTAAAGAGACTTGAAACCAAAACAATTTTCATTCATGATTCAGATAGAGCATGTAATTTAAAAAAAACTAAAAAAAAATTCCAATTTACTTCTGTTATCTAATATGCTTAGTTCCTTTGGTATCCTTTGTTAAAAACACACCTGGGCTCGGAAGCTGACTCCTGATTGGTGACTGCACATATATGCCCCCTGTCATTGGCTTACCAATGTATTCAGGTAGCTCCCAGTATTGCATTGTTGCTCCTTTAACAAAGGATTCTATAAGAAGGAAGCAATATTGATAATAGAAAATGTAAGTTCTATCTCACTGGTTTTCAAACCTGCCCTCAGGCCTCCCCAACAGGCCACATTTTGAGGATATCTGAACAACAAGAGCACAGGTGAAATAATCAGCTTATTAGTAAACGGTTATTTTACCTGCTCTCGCCCAAGATATCCAGAAAATCTGGCCTGTTAGGTAGGCCTGAGAACCCGTGCTCTATCTGAATCACAAAAAAAAAAATTGTGTTTCATGTTCCTTTAACGTCTGTGTAAAATATTACAACAAATATGGAAACTGTAGAGAAAAATCCAGTGCATAAAAGGCAAACCCCTGGGGAACACACTGCAACATTCCAATACATTCTATCCCTCCGCAACCTCCACCTGATGATGCCTATGCGAGTTTTAAGTTGGGGCAATTTCTCTACTTTCATTTAATAGCAGTACAACCCCATACTGATAGAGATGCCAGAGACACAACACATTCTTTAAGCCTTCACCACTTTCCCAGGCAAATATTTGCACTTTTGGAAGCAAAACAATGGTTCGTTTGCAGTTTGTTTGCATATCGTATATCAGAGGCAAAGACTTCCATAACGCCAGATATTGTTCAGGCGTAAGAAAGTCATTGATCATTATGTGTGATGTGATTGATTTTGTCACATGAATCTCTATGGTTTTTACACGTTTGAATGAGAACTTCAAGTTGGTATTAAAGAGACAGCAAACTTTAAAAATGTAAATCGTGCATAAAAGTGCAAAATCTAAAAACATTTTTATAATACTATTTTTCATGGGGGAAAAAATGTTGTTACATCTCTATAGTTTAAATCAAGATAAAGGTAAAAATTATATATATATATATATATATATATATATACACACACACACATACACACACACAAACACACACTTTTTTTAAACCAAAAAAATGGACAATGTATGTAAATTTATCATTTGAATTAAAATCAGATTATATTTATAAGCAGCTATCTGATCGATGTACAAAATTATGCAAACTCAAATTTCCACTGCTGAGCCAGACTGGAAAAAACGGACAGCGCTTTCTTGAACCTCATATCATTAAATAAGACTTACATTGAATATACTTTTTCACTGAAATTTAAATAATGTATAAATATAATGTTCAAACTAGTAAATATATTAAAAACAATAATACTGGCATTTTATAAATATAGTAACAGACGACTTGTACACAGACTGTGCTACACGTTTCAAGGTACACAACTCTTCATCAGGAGGTAACGAGTAGTGGAGTCTGTGTACAAGTCGTCCAGCCGTCTGTTTGTTCTGCAGCTACTCGTTTATGACGAAGTTCATGTTACGATAGTGCCAGTATTATTGTTTTTAGTATATTTTACTTTGTAAATTGTATTTATACATTCATTAAATTTCAGTGAGAGAGCATATTCGATCTAAGTCTTATTTTATGATATGAGGTTCGAGTAAGCGCTGTCCATTTTTTCTTATATTCAAGACAATATGTAACAAGCCTTCACCATTCACAACAAATTATCTACCTGGAGGATAGGCGCTGAAAGGGAAAACCATATTAATTAGATTTCCTGTGAACAAAACATTGCAATATAAAAAAGCTATTATGCATTTAAATATAAAGTAGTAACTGGATTACACAAAGCACATCATATAAACACAGGATTTGTGTGCCACCTTTGTTCCAAAAAAGGATTTTACGTTCAAGGAAACAAAACAGCTACAGTTATCAGATTAAGTTATAGAAGGACTTTAAGCACCATGAAGATTTGGCATGGGAAAACACATCTGTGCACAACTTGGACACATTTTATTTTAATTAAAAAATGTAAATCGCCAAAAAGCCTTTAAAATGTAGACACAGTTAGACACTGTCATTTTGTCAGCATAACCTCATTTGTTTTGCAGTTTATATAATATTTTCTGCTGAGGCCGGTTAGGGACAGATATGTGGTAGGGTTAGGCTTGTGAAGTCTGCCATATGCCATTCCAATTCTCAGAACTGCAAAACAAATACTGAAAGTTTATTCTATGCATAATTAAACATTTACAAATAGTTTACTGTCCCTACAAATTTATATTTTATATATAAATAGTAAAGGTCCCCAATTAAACACTGATTTGCAGAAGATATGACCATAAAAAGAAAATGTATGCTTACCTGATAAATTTCTTTCTTTCTGGATATGGTGAGTCCACGACTTCATCAATTGGGAATACCACTCCTGGCCAGCAGGAGGAGGCAAAGAGCACCACAGTCAAAACTGTTAAGTATCACTTCCCTTCCCAAAAACCCCAGTCATTCGACCGAAGGTAAATGGAGAAAAAAGGAGCAACACAAGTTGTATAGGTGCCTGAGCTTTCCAAAAATAAATGTCTTGAAATAAAGGGTGGGGCCGTGGACTCACCATATCCGGAAATAAATTTATCATCAGGTAAGCATAACTTTTCTTTCCTAAGATATGGTGAGTCCACAGCTTCATTAATTACTGTTGGGAACCAATACCCAAGCTAGAGGACACAGATGAACAGGGAGGGACAAGACAGGCAGACCTAAACCGAAGGCACCACCGCTTGAATAACCTAACTCCCAAAAGACGCCTCGTCCGAGGCAAAAAGTATCAAATTTGAAAATGTTTTAAAGAGTATGCAAAGAGAACCAAGCTGCAGCCTTGCAAATCTGTTCCACAGAGGCTTCATTCTTAAAAGCCCAAAAAGAGGAAACAGGCCCTGTAGAAAAAGCAGTAATTCTCTCAGGAGCCTGCTGTACAGCAGTCTCATAAGTAAAACGGAAAATACTTCTCAACCAGAGAGAAAAGTAAGTAGCAGTAGCTTTCTGACCTTTCCGTTTCCCAGAGAAACAAACAGGGCAGAAGACTGGCGAAAATCCTTAGTCGCCTGTAAATAAAACTTTAAGCAAGCATAACATCCAAGTTGAGCAACAACTTTCTTTAGAAAAGAAGGATGAGGACATAGAGAAGTACAAAGAACTGCCTTATCGACAGCAGGAGAAGATAAGGCGAATCACACTGCAAAGGCTGAAAAGTAAAAAAACTCTCCAAGCAGAAGAAATAGCCATAAGAAACAAATCCTTCCATAAAAATAAATTAATATCTATAGAATGCAATGGCTCAAACGGAGCCTGCTGTAAAACTTTTAAGAACAAAGTTAAGGCTCCAAGGAAGAGCAATAGACTAAAACACAGGCCTGATCCTGATCAAGGCCTGACAAAAATATTGCACGTCTGGCATGTCCGCTAGATGCTAATGTAGCAAAAAGAAAATGCAGAAATCTAACCCTTCAGGATACTGGCTAACAAACCCTTCTCCAGACCTTCCTGGAGAAAAGACAAAATCCTAGGAATCCTGACCCTATTTCAAGAGTAGCTCTTGGATTCACACCAATAAAGATATTAATGCCATATCTTATGAAAAATCTTTTTAGTAACAGGTTAGCGAGCCTGAATCATAGTCTGAATGACCGACTCAGAAAAGGCACGCTTAGACAGAACTAAAAACTTTCAATCTCCAAGCAGAAAGCCTCAGAGAAACGAAAGAATGGACCCTGAACCAGAAGGTCCCTCCTCAGGAACCACCACCAAGGTGGAAGAGATACATCCCCGCTAGGTCAGAATCCAGATTCTGCGAGACTATGCAGGAACTATTAAAAATATCAATGCCCACTCCTATCTGATACGAGCAAAGACTCATGGAAAGAGAGCAAAACTGGGGAACAGGAATGTCAGACTGAAAACCCAAGAACCGCCAGAGATTTCAACAGAGCCGCCCGAAACCTCATCACTGCCAAGATAGCCCCCACTGAGAGACGTGGCAAGGCCAAAGGGAAGAGCCACAAACAGAGTGTTTGGCATAAAGTGGAAAATACACGTCCTCCAGGTCTATGGTCACCATGAACTGACCCATTGGTCCAAAGGAAAAATAGAACCACTGGTTTACATTTTGAAGGAAAATACCCTGAGAAAACTAGTTGAGACACTGTAGATCTATCATAGGACAAAAAATTCCCTCTTTTTCGGGAACCACAAACAGGAATGAATAGAATTTGACACCCTGTTCCCTTACAAGAACTGGAATTATCACACACAGGGAAGAGAGGTCCCAAACACACTTCAAAAATGTCTCACTGTTATCTGGCCTGCAGATAAATTTGAGAGGAGGAACCAGCCTTTAGGAGGAAGGTATGAATTCTATGTAGAAAACCTGAGATACTATGTCCGTAGCCTATCTGGGACATCTCGTATCCATGTTTGTAGACAGAGAGATTCTGCCTCCCACCTAGACTGAATCCAGATTGGGGCAAACTCCTTTAGGTCTATTCATCTTTACTTGTGATAGAAAAGACCCTTTTCCACACGTATCAGAATTATTCCTGACAGATCAGGACCAAACAAGGTCTTAACCTTGTAAGGAAGCGACAAAGGCTTGGCCTCAAAGCAAAAAAACCTCTGACCATGAGTATAGCCACAATGACCCGTGGGCTAGCACAGTGAAGCCAGATATCTTGGCTCCTGGCTAAAAAAACTGCATGGTAGCATCAGAAATAAAACAATTGGCTAGCTTAAGAGCCTTAATTCTGTTCTGGATCTCCTCCAAAGGAGTCCCTTCCAAATTGAATCAACCAAAGCCCCGCTCCAATAAGATGCCGCATTTGACACAGTGGCAAAACAAACTTCCATGTAAGCCTTCAGCTTAGTCCAATGATCCTGAAAAGAACAGCTATCCTCTCTAGGAATCGTAGTTCGATTAGCCAGGGTAGAAATGATCTACTACTTTAGGCACCGTGCGCCATGATCTTTAATGGAGACAGCGACAGGAAACATCTTTCCAAAGATAGGAGATGGGAAAAAATGGATATCCCTGACTTCTCCCATTTCCTGTGAAAAATCTAGCACGGTCTGGAACAGGAAAAACATCCATAGAGGAATCAAAGTATTTATAAAGTTTACTAGGTTCTTAGGGTTGACCACGACATACATATTGGAGTCGCTCCAAAATTAGTCAAAACCTCCTTTATACCATAGACGAAGGTGTACAAGCTTAAATCTGAAGGATACTACTTCAGCATTAGATGAAGAAATTATACTGTCGGAATCTGAGATTTCACCCTCAGAGGCTACCGACGTATTCTCCTCATCAGACCTATGAGGAAGGGCAACCAGCGTAGAAGCAGATGGCACAGAAACCTTACTATCTGGATCTCTAATTTTTCTCTTGCGATTTCCCTTTAGTATAGGAAAAACAGATAATGCCACAGATATCGCAGAAGATACCTGGGCAGTAAATTATGCAGGCAAATAACTTTTCCAGGAGATAGAGAGGAAACCCCAGGGCACTGCATGTGATGGCATAGAGGCTAGGGACGTTACAGGAGAAAGCTGTGGCACTGCCTAAAAAGCATCATCCTGGGAGACAATGTGCTCAGAGACAATACTCTCTCTACCCTCAAGAGAGTAGTAAAATAATTTGAAACTATTTATATATTGTTTGCCCTATCAAATAAGGAAACATACCAATGTCTCTCATACACTGCTTGTGCCTTCTAAAGGTAAGCCAGCGTGCAATAACCAACAGAGTTCTTTCTCAAAAAGAACACAGGGCAGGAATGAATATATACCAATGGTTTCCATCTTTTAAAAATGTAATAGCTAAAAACTGTCACTTTAAGAAAAGCAGTCCATGGCAAGTCTAGATTTATACAGATTAAAGCAACAAGAATCGCCGTTACACCTCAGCCTGACTGAGAGCTGAAAACCTGCCTGACATTTTAGCACAGCAAAATGGCAAAGTTAGCCTCGAAATACCGTTCTGTATAGATATAACTGAAAGCTAACAACTTAATGAACCGGAAAAAAAACAAGAGGGAGGTGCCTGAAGCGGTCCTAAAATGAATTCTGTGCAAGCCCCAGAAAAAAAATTCAGAGTCTGACACCGCTCTACTAGAATACCTGAAGTGGAAAGCGGGTCACGTAACTGCCGACAAGAAACTGTGCTGCCATTACAAGAGCAAGTTTCTTAACAGGGAGAGAAAATCGTAATGGCGGCAAAACCGCAATGAGAGGTCCAAAAATTAAAACCTGCAAAGCACCTCATTTTCTCACAAAGCGCCTGCCTTCTGACCCTCATACAAAGTACAAAAACTTCTCCCTATTAAATAAATATAAAATAAAAACACCCTCCATTAGCACTCGTTACAGAATACAAACACAACAATTGCAGCAGAACCCTGTCAGCTGCAGTGAAAGTTCAGGGAGATATAAATAAATCTATGAGCCATCAGAGAAACAAATAAAAGGATAAAAAGCCCACACTAAATAAAAAAAGGGAAACACTTTATAACCAGAATAAAGTTAAAAAAAACAGTCTCCATTCACACAGCAGTGCCTGCTCTCTACCTAAAAATATCTCTATAAAAAGATATGCATGTCCCAGAAAATGTTGCAGGTCTTTCAAACCTCATTAAGTGCCCAGTCTCCTATATCTAGAAGACAAAAAGGCACTTGGAGGACAGCTCACACAGCGTGGAAGGACGCCAACTCCTTACAGAGGCCTGTGGTAAAAAAAGAAAGATCAGAGTAAACCTACTCTGGCTTTCTATACTAGGGCAACAAATATATTAGGAAATCGCAGCAAGGCCCACCTTACAAGTTCCTAACTGCTTTAAAGCCACCACTGCCCTACTGAAGAGACTAACGTGGAGTACGACTAGACCAAATCTTGAGAGAAAAGATCAGAGCAAACCTTCTATGGCTTTTAAAATAATAAAATCTTGATTGAAGTGAAATAAATCCAATCTTCTTCAGACACCAAAACTTCACCTCCTCCTTGCACCGAAGGCAAAGAGAATGACGGGGGTTTGTGGGAAGTGATAGTTAACAGTTTTGACTGTGGTGCTCTTTGCCTCCTCCTGCTGGCCAGGAGTGGTATTCCCAATAGTAATTGAAGCCGTGGACTCACTATATCTTAGGAAAGAAAGAAATGTGCTAAAGCATTTAAAACTGTCACAATATTCAGGGATTTACGAATCATAGATAAACCACTTGAAAGCCTAATAAGTATATTTATCTTATCCCATTTGTCTATGGCCAAATAATGAGCAGTTATTGAAGAGTATGTAGACAGGTCAGGTAAAGTAAAACATACTTAAAGGGACAGTATACTGTTTTTTCCATTAATGTGTTTCCAATTACTTTTTTTTACCATATGCATGGTATACAATGTATGAGAATTAGCTTTTTAAGGGTTATTTGTGCATATAAAATAGCTGCTTTTGTTTTTTGAAGGCACAACCTAATAAAATGGGTTAAGCTTGAAGGTATAATCAGATCTCATTACTTTATTGCATTGTGTACATATACACGCTTCTTTATCTGATATCTGTCTGTAAACCAATGACCAATACTTGGAGAGAAGAATGGAAAATTAACATTTTATTACCTTATCTCTTCTATACCCCACTGGGAGTGTAATTTCTTCTGCTGGCTGTGTTTACACAGTTAATCTATAGCTTCGAACTAAGGCCAGAAACTTTAAGAATAGGTGGGAATACCACAGGTTAAACAAACTATTTCAAATGTCAATATAAGTGTAAAAGAATTACAATTTAATACACTCCAGCAGGTAAAGTGGATCATTGGGAACAATTAAAAGGGGAGAACATTTTTGCGTAAACTGTCCAATTAAAGGAACATGATACCCAAATATTGAAGCACATGAAAGTGATGCAACATAGCTGTAAAAAGGGGACTAGAAATATCCCCTGAACATGTCTATGCAAAAAAGGAAGATATTTTACCTCAAAAGGTATTCACACACCCCTGTAAAGAGACTTTAAGCAGCCAGTCAGGATGCTTGTCCCAGGACTTGTAAAGGTGTGTGCATCTGGCATTTACAGGCACAGTCATTTTATTTCCTATTCAGTTTAAGAAAGTTCTATGAAATTTAATGAGCTTTCAGTGAAATCTCATGAGATCACAGTAAAGGCAAAGAATTACCTTAGAACCGCTGATGCTGATTTTAAATATGTTTTTTTTTTTCCAACTTGCAGCTGAACAGCAACTGAAGTATAATGGTGTACACAGCATTTACTCTGGTGAGCTGAAGACATTTTTAGGTAAAATATCTTCCTTTTTTTTTTTACATAGAAATGTTCAGCTGATATTTTCTAGTCAACTTTTTACAGCAATGCTGCATCACTTTCATGTGCTTCAACATTTTTGTATCATGTCCCTTTAAATGGATACTAAATACATTGCATGCACCCCCTCTCATGTAGTGAAAGATAGATTTTAACATGGCAGCACCTATGAATAGAAGGAGGCAGGGAAGAACCTCAATATTATGCTTATAAAATGCATTAAGCATTTAATAACCCTTTAGAGGGACATTAAACTTTTTTTGTTTTTAATATGTGCATATGAAAAAAGCACTATGTAAACATGTTAACTTTTTTGGCATGAAATAAGCTATAGCTCTTTATTTTATTTTGAGACTAATAGACTCTGCTGTATAGAGCTGGTCCAGCTCACCATTTTCTAAAATGTGAGCATTGCCGCTTAATATTTTTGAATCTTGTAAATAATCTCGTGTTCTCCACAGAAAATGTTGCCAGCCGGGTAGCATTATGAAGTAGCTGGGTGGGGCAGTGTAATACTTTGTGATATTATAATATTTTCTTCTATCCAAAACACAAATCAATTGCATAATTTAACAAATTTATTTAATAATAATTTGGGGAATAAACATTAAAAAAATTGTAATATTAGTAGAGTTTACCTGAATACTGACTTGAATTTTAGCCGGGTAGTCAGTAAAATCAGCTGTGTGGTGCACCCATTAAAAAGGTCAGAGGAGAACATTGTAGTCTCTAAATAAAAGAATTACTTGGCTTATAAAAATGTGTGGGTGACTAATTAATCTGTCAGCCTCTGGTCTTAAACATATCTACGGCAAGGTGATTCTCTTGAATTGAAATGAATTGACTGGTACCTTGAGACGCCTTTCCATATTTATTTATTTTTTTTTATCGTTCTCCATGATAAACGGCACAAATTAACTAAATGAAAATGTTGCTAAACTTGCTCCATAATCACCTTTTTAACCTGTCTCAATCAGATGGACATGTTATTCCCTTGATTATTTTGTTAGTACCATCTGTATTTGTACATCAGATAAATTATTATATTTTTAGAACTAAAAAGAATATTTATGAACTGTAGGGTAGTTTTTAAAGAACGTTAATAAAACTCACTGTCATTTACAGCAATAGATCTCAAACTTTTTTCCACAGGTTTCTTAAAGGGACAGCAAATATGTAAAAAAAAAAAAAAATTCAGCTTAACCCCCTAGTGACTAGATCAGTGTACAACACATAGCAGTGTGACTGCACAGATCAGTGTACTACACATAGCAGTGTGACGGCTCAGATCAGTGTATAACACACAGCAGTGTGACTGCTCAGATCAGTGTACAACACATAGCAGTGTGACTGCACAGATCAGTGTACTACACATAGCAGTGTGACTGCACAGATCAGTGTACTACACATAGCAGTGTGACTGCACAGATCAGTGTACTACACATAGCAGTGTGACTGCTCAGATCAGTGTACAACACATAACAGTGTGACTGCTCAGATCAGTGTACAACACATAGCAGTGTGACTGCTCAGATCAGTGTACAACACATAGCAGTGTGACTGCTCAGATCAGTTTAGTACAACACATAGCAGTGTGACTGCTCAGATCAGTTTAGTACAACACATAGCAGTGTGACTGCTCAGATCAGTTTAGTACAACACATAGCAGTTTGACTGCTTAGATCAGTGTATTACACATAGCAGTGTGACTGCTCAGATCAGTGTATTACACATAGCAGTGTGACTGCTCAGATCAGTGTATTACACATAGCAGTGTGACTGCTCAGATCAGTGTACAACACATAGCAGTGTGACTGCTCAGATCAGTGTACAACACATAGCAGTGTGACTGCTCAGATCAGTGTACAACACATAGCAGTGTGACTGCTCAGATCAGTGTACAACACATAGCAGTGTGACTGCTCAGATCAGTGTACAACACATAGCAGTGTGACTGCTCAGATCAGTGTACAACACATAGCAGTGTGACTGCTCAGATCAGTGTACAACACATAGAAGTGTGACTGCTCAGATCTGTGTACAACACATAGCAGTGTGACTGCTCAGATCAGTGTACAACACATAGCAGTGTGACTGCTCAGATCAGTGTACAACACATAGCAAGCAGTGTGACTGCTCAGATCAGTGTACAACACATAGCAGTGTGACTGCTCAGATCAGTGTATTAACATAGCAGTGTGACTGCTCAGATCAGTGTATTAACATAGCAGTGTGACTGCTCAGATCAGTGTACAACACATAGCAGTGTGACTGCTCAGATCAGTGTGACTGCTCAGATCAGTGTACAACACATAGCAGTGTGACTGCTCTCAGTATTCCTTGCAGGGCTCCAATGTTCGTTTCCTTTTGTGTGCTTGGAGCTCTGGCAGCTGTCCCTGGGAGCGAGTATGCAAACACAGGAAGCTGAGCACAAGGAGGAGCAAACACATCCAGTTTGCAAAGCATTGCTCGCTCACTACATGATAGCACTGAAAACTGAGCGTGCACAACCGCAAACAACAAGCCCAGGGTCACACTCTACAATAGACCACATGGAGGTTGTGTACTCTACACAGCTGCATTAATGCTAATATTTAACTGAAGGTGAGATCAGTGTACACCAATATCATAAGAAACAGAACATGACAGCTTAGGTCCTGTTTGGTGACAAGGGGTATAAAACCCAATTTTGTTCTTTCAGTCAGATACAATTTGAAACAACAGTTCCAAATGACTTCTATTATCAAAGTTGCTTCGTTCTCTTGGTATCCTTTGTTGAAGGAGCAACAATGCACTTATGGGAGCTAGCTGAACACATCCGGTAAACCAATGACAAGAGGCCTATATGTGCAGCTACCAATTAGCAGCTAGCTCCCAGTCATGCATAGCTGCTCTGGAGCCTCCCTAAGTATGCTTTTTAACAAAAGATACAGAGGGAACAAAGCAAATTAGATAACAGTAAATTGGAAATTTGTTTAGGTTTGTATGCTCTATCTGAATTATGTAAGTTTAATTTTAACTTTACTGCCCCTTTAATAATTTTTACATATTTTCAAAAACTGCTTTTTATGTTGTCAATAAAATAATCTCTTTGATCTCATAAAATGCTGCATTGTTATAATGTGCCATGATGTCTGCACTCATTTCAACTATACATTATTTTATTATTATTAAAAAAAAAAAAAACTTTTTCCCACATTATCTTATTTTGTTACATGGGCCCATACTTCTCTGTGAGCAAAGAGGATAAAGGGAATATCACAGTAGCAAAAAAAGATTATTTAAAGGGACACTAAACTCAATATTTAATAAACATAAAATTATAATTTCAACAACTTTCATGATACTTTTATTATATATTGTGTGTGTTTGTGTGTGGGGGGGTACATCCTGGAGACTTCAAAAACATAACCCTGCAATATGCTACACAGTAACTGCCTGATCAGAGCAGGAGCTCATTGATATCAGTCTCTAACTGCAAATGGACTACAAAACCATGCAAATCTTGGTAAATGTTTTATGTGAGCAGATCTTTGGCAACAACGTACTAAACTGCTAAGATATACACAACTGCTAAACAGTATTCCAGTACAGAGGCTGTACTAAGGGTACACCAGTATATAGGACACATGGGGGGCGATTTATCAAGGGCCGAACGGTCTCTGATGCCCCTGTTTCTGCGCGAGCCTTCAGGTTCGCCGGAAACAGCAGCTAAGAAGCAGCGGTCTTAAGACCGCGGCTCCTTAACTGGTCCGCTGCCTCTGAGGCTGCGGACATAAATCCACCCAATCTCATACGATCGGGTTGATTGACACCATCTGCTAGCAGCCGATTGGCCACGAATCTGCAGGGGGCGGCATTGCACAAGCAGTTCACCAGAACTGCTTGTGCAATGATAAATGCCACCAGCGTATGCTGTCGGCATTCAGCAATGTCTGTCGGACAGACATTTGATAAAATCAGCCCCTAAGGCTGCAATGACACCATGTCCGGCAAAGCAGATCGCAATCTTATTTAGCAATGGTGCCATCAATAAAAGTAAGCATTGCACATAAACAGGAGTGTTCTTCAAAGTGCTAAGAGTAATCCGCCATTTAAAGAAATGATAGGGTTAAACTAACTAACATTACTGAAACTACAGTAAGCAGTAAATGTATTACATAAAAAAGTTAATATTCTCTTTTTCTTAAAAGCACCTGATCTAAGGGGGAAGGAATGTGGGGAAGTGATAATACTGAAGTCCAGTATATGCTGCAAATGAAAAGCTGAGCCACATTCTGCTCCATTTGTCTGTGAGCAAACCTTTACCATTACTGCACAACAGCAACAAACAGCTAATGAGACGCAATAGGTTTATCTCTCATTGTATCCCGATCTAATACAGGTTCTGATACATTTATTTCAAATTTAGAAGGCAGGAAGAATTTCAAGGAG
>NC_069503.1:1106868354-1106870854 GCF_027579735.1 Bombina bombina
GCAATGCCAAAGTGGAGCCCAATAGAAATTTATGTACTAACTGTATTGATGCTACTTTAAATAAAAATCAATCTGTACAAATTGAACAAATTTCACCAAACAACGAGGGGAGAGTTATGCCGACTAACTCGCCTCACGTGTCAGTACCTACATCTCCCGCTCAGAGGGAGGTGCGTGATATTGTAGCGCCGAGTACAGCTGGGCGGCCATTACAAATCACATTACAGGATATGGCTACTGTTATGACTGAAGTTTTGGCTAAATTACCAGAACTAAAAGGTAAGCGTGATCACTCTGGGGTGAGAACAGAGTGCGCTGATAATATTAGGGCCATGTCAGACACTGCGTCACAGGTGGCAGAACATGAGGACGGAGAACTTCATTCTGTGGGTGACGGTTCTGATCCAAACAGACTGGATTCAGATATTTCAAATTTTAAATTTAAACTGGAAAACCTCCGTGTATTACTAGGGGAGGTGTTAGCGGCTCTGAATGATTGTAACACAGTTGCAATACCAGAGAAAATGTGTAGGTTGGATAAATATTTTGCGGTACCGACGAGTACTGAGGTTTTTCCTATACCTAAGAGACTTACTGAAATTGTTACTAAGGAGTGGGATAGACCCGGTGTGCCGTTTTCACCCCCTCCGATATTTAGAAAAATGTTTCCAATAGACGCCACCACAAGGGACTTATGGCAAACGGTCCCTAAGGTGGAGGGAGCAGTTTCTACTTTAGCTAAGCGTACCACTATCCCGGTGGAGGATAGCTGTGCTTTTTCAGATCCAATGGATAAAAAGTTAGAGGGTTACCTTAAGAAAATGTTTGTTCAACAAGGTTTTATATTGCAACCCCTTGCATGCATTGCGCCGATCACGGCTGCAGCGGCATTCTGGATTGAGTCTCTGGAAGAGAACATTGGTTCAGCTACTCTGGACGACATTACGGACAGGCTTAGAGTCCTTAAACTAGCTAATTCATTCATTTCGGAGGCCGTAGTACATCTTACTAAACTTACGGCGAAGAATTCAGGATTCGCCATTCAGGCACGCAGGGCGCTGTGGCTAAAATCCTGGTCAGCTGATGTTACTTCTAAGTCTAAATTGCTTAATATACCTTTCAAAGGGCAGACCTTATTCGGGCCCGGGTTGAAAGAGATTATCGCTGACATTACAGGAGGTAAAGGCCATGCCCTGCCTCAGGACAAAGCCAAGACTAGACAGTCTAGTTTTCGTTCCTTTCGTAATTTCAAAGCAGGAGCAGCATCAACTTCCTCTGCACCAAAACAGGAAGGAGCTGTTGCTCGCTACAGACAAGGCTGGAAACCTAACCAGTCCTGGAACAAGGGCAAGCAGACTAGGAAACCTGCTGCTGCCCCCAAAACAGCATGAATTGAGGGCCCCCGATCCGGGATCGGATCTAGTGGGGGGCAGACTTTCTCTCTTCGCCCAGGCTTGGGCAAGAGATGTTCAGGATCCCTGGGCGCTAGAGATAATATCTCAGGGATACCTTCTGGACTTCAAATACTCTCCTCCAAGAGAGAGATTTCATCTGTCAAGATTGTCAACAATCCAGACAAAGAAAGAGGCTTTTCTACGCTGCGTACAAGAGCTCTTGTTAATGGGAGTAATCCATCCAGTTCCACGATCGGAACAGGGACAGGGGTTTTACTCAAATCTGTTTGTGGTTCCCAAAAAAGAGGGAACTTTCAGACCAATCCTGGACTTAAAGATCCTAAACAAATTCCTAAGA
This sequence comes from Bombina bombina, assembly GCF_027579735.1. NCBI lineage: Eukaryota > Metazoa > Chordata > Amphibia > Anura > Bombinatoridae > Bombina > Bombina bombina. Next base: position 1,106,870,107 of record NC_069503.1, read on the forward strand.
GTTCCATCGTTCAAGATGGAGACTATTCGGACAATTTTACCTATGATCCAAGAGGGTCAGTACATGACCACTGTAGATTTAAAAGATGCTTACCTGCACATACCGATTCACAAAGATCATTACCGGTACCTAAGGTTTGCCTTCCTAGACAGGCATTACCAGTTTGTGGCTCTTCCATTCGGATTGGCTACAGCGCCAAGAATCTTCACAAAGGTTCTGGGTGCTCTTCTGGCGGTACTAAGACCGCGGGGAATCTCGGTAGCTCCATACCTAGACGACATTCTGATACAAGCTTCAAGCTTTCAAACTGCCAAATCTCATACAGAGTTAGTGCTGGCATTTCTAAGGTCACATGGATGGAAGGTGAACGAAAAGAAAAGTTCACTCGTTCCACTCACAAGAGTTCCCTTCCTGGGGACTCTTATAGATTCTGTAGAAATGAAGATTTACCTGACAGAGGACAGGCTATCAAGACTTCAAAGTGCTTGCCGCACTCTTCATTCCATTCAACACCCGTCAGTGGCTCAATGTATGGAGGTAATCGGCTTAATGGTAGCGGCAATGGACATGGTACCCTTTGCACGCTTACACCTCAGACCACTGCAACTGTGCATGCTAGGTCAGTGGAATGGGGATTACTCAGACTTATCCCCTTCTCTGAATCTGGATCAAGAGACCAGAAATTCTCTTCTATGGTGGCTTTCTCGGCCACACCTGTCCAGGGGGATGCCATTCAGCAGACCAGACT
>NC_069503.1:1107175854-1107265854 GCF_027579735.1 Bombina bombina
AAGAGACGCCAAGTACATCTAGCGCGTCCAATGCGTTTACTTTACAAGACATGGCGGCAGTTATGAATCATACCCTCACAGAGGTATTGTCCAAACTGCCAGGGTTACAAGGAAAGCGGGACAGCTCTGGGGCTAGAACAAATACAGAGCTCTCTGACGCTTTAGTAGCTATGTCTGATATACCCTCACAATGTGCAGAAGTTGAAGCAGGAGAGCTTCTATCTGTGGGTGACTTCTCTGATTCAGGGAAGGCATTACTTCAGTCTGACTCTGAAATGACAGCATTTAAATTTAAGCTTGAACACCTCCGCGTGTTGCTCAGGGAGGTTTTAGCGACTCTGGATGACTGTGACACCATTGTAGTCCCAGAGAAATTGTGTAAAATGGACAAATACTTTGCAGTACCTGTTTACACTGATGTTTTTCCAATCCCTAAGAGGTTTTCAGAAATTATTACTAAGGAATGGGATAGACCAGGTGTGCCGTTCTCTCCCCCTCCTGCTTTTAAGAAAATGTTTCCTATAGATGCCGCTACACAGGACTTGTGGCAGACGGTCCCTAAGGTGGAGGGAGCAGTCTCTACCCTAGCTAAGCATACAACTATTCCTGTCGAGGACAGTTGTGCTTTCCTAGATCCTATGGATAAGAAATTAGAGGGTTTCCTTAAGAAAATCTTTATACAACAAGGTTTTATTCTCCAGCCTCTTACATGCATTGCCCCAGTCACTGCTGCAGCGGCTTTCTGGTTCGAGTCTCTGGAGGAGGCTTTACAGGTAGAGACCCCGTTGGATGATATCCTTGACAGGCTTAAAGCTCTTAAGTTAGCCAATTCATTTATTTCTGACGCCGTTTTTCATTTAACCAAGCTAACGGCTAAAAATTCAGGTTTTGCCATTCAGGCACGTAGGGCGCTATGGCTTAAATCCTGGTCAGCTGATGTCACTTCAAAGTCTAAACTTCTCAAGATCCCCTTCAAAGGGCAGACCGTATTTGGGCCTGGACTGAAGGAGATCATTTCTGATATTACTGGAGGAAAAGGCCACGCCCTTCCCCAGGATAGGTCCAACAAGTTAAGGACCAAACAGACTAATTTTCGTTATTTTCGAAACTTCAAGAGTGGCGCAGCTTCATCTTCCTCTTCTACAAAACAAGAGGGAAATTTTGCCCAGTTCAAGCCAGTCTGGAGACCTAACCAGGCTTGGAACAAGGGGAAACAGGCCAAAAAGCCTGCTGCTGCCTCTAAGACAGCATGAAGGAGTAGCCCCCGATACGGGACCGGATCTAGTGGGGGGCAGACTTTCTCTCTTCGCCCATGCTTGGGCAAGAGATGTCCAGGATCCCTGGGCTCTGGAGATTGTTTCCCAGGGATATCTTCTGGATTTCAAAGCTTCATCTCCAAAGGGGAGATTTCATCTCTCACAATTATCTGCAAACTAGATAAAGAGAGAGGCATTCTTACATTGCGTTCAAGACCTACTAGTTATGGGAGTGATCCACCCAGTTCCAAAGGAGGAACAGGGGCAGGGCTTCTATTCAAATCTGTTTATAGTTCCAAAGAAAGAGGGAACTTTCAGACCAATCTTGGATCTCAAGATCCTAAACAAATTTCTCAGGGTCCCATCCTTCAAGATGGAGACTATTCGAACCATCCTACCTATGATCCAGGAGGGTCAATATATGACTACCGTGGATTTAAAGGATGCTTATCTACATATTCCGATACACAGGGATCATCATCAGTTTCTCAGGTTCGCCTTCCTAGACGGGCATTACCAGTTTGTGGCTCTTCCCTTCGGGTTAGCCACGGCACCAAGAATCTCTAGGGTCCCTTCTGGCGGTTCTAAGACCGCGGGGTATAGCAGTAGCCCCTTACCTAGACGACATCCTGATACAGGCATCAACTTTTCATATCGCCAGGTCCCATATGGACATTGTTCTGGCATTCCTAAGGTCTCACGGGTGGAAGGTGAATGAAGGAAAGAGTTCTCTCTCACCTCTCACAAGAGTTTCCTTCCTAGGAACTCTGATAGATTCAGTAGAAATGAAGATTTATCTGACAGAGGTCAGGTTGTCAAAACTTCTAACTTCCTGCCGTGCTCTTTATTCCATTTCTCATCCGTCAGTGGCTCAGTGTATGGAGGTATTCGGATTAATGGTAGCGGCAATGGACATAGTTCCGTTTGCCCGCCTACATCTCAGACTGCTGCAACTTTGCATGCTCAATCAGTAGAATGGGGATTACACAGATTTGTCCCCTCTACTAAATCTGGATCAAGAGACCAGGGATTCTCTTCTCTGGTGGCTATCTCGGGTCCATCTGTCCAAGGGAATGAGTTTCCGCAGGCCAGAATGGACTATAGTAACGACAGATGCCAGCTTTCTGGGCTGGGGTGCAGTCTGGAACTCCCTGAAGGCTCAGGGTTCGTGGACTCAGGAGGAGGCCCTCCTTCCGATAAACATTCTGGAACAAAGAGCGATATTCAATGCTCTTTAGGCTTGGCCTCAGCTAGCTGCGGTCAGGTTCATCAGATTTCAGTCGGACAACATCACGACTGTAGCCTATATCAACCATCAGGGGGGAACAAGGAGCCCCCTGGCAATGTTAGAGGTTTCAAAGATAATTCTATGGGCAGAGGTTCACTCTTGCCATCTCTCAGCTATCCATATCCCAGGAGTAGAGAACTGGAAGGCGAATTTTATAAGTCGGCAGACTTTTCATCGGGGGAGTGGGAGCTCCATCCGGAGGTATTTGCCCAGTTGATCCAACTTTGGGGCAAACCAGAACTGGATCTCATGGCGTCTCGTCAGAACGCCAAGCTTCCTTGTTACGGGTCTAGGTCCAGGGATTCCAAGGCAGCGCTGATAGATGCTCTAGCAGTGCCCTGGTCCTTCAGCCTGGCTTATGTGTTTCCACTGATTCCTCTGCTCCCTCGTCTGATTGCCAAGATCAAGCAGGAGAGAGCTTCGGTGATCTTGATAGCCCCTGCGTGGCCACGCAGGACTTGGTATGCAGATCTGGTGGACATGTCATCCTTTCCACCATGGACTCTGCCGCTAAGGCAGGACCTTCTACTTCAAGGTTCCTTCAAACATCCAAATCTAATTTCTCTACGTCTGACTGCTTGGAGATTGAACGCTTGATTCTATTAAAGCGTGGTTTTTCCGAATCCGTCATTGATACCTTAATTCAGGCTCGAAAGCCTGTCAACAGGAAAATCTATCATAAGACATGGTGTAAATATCTTCATTGGTGTGAATCCAAGGGTTACTCATGGAGTAAGGTCAGGATTCCTAGGATATTATCTTTTCTCCAAGAAGGATTGGAAAAGGGATTGTCAGCTAGTTCCTTAAAGGGACAGATTTCTGCACTGTCTATTCTTTTGCACAAACGTCTGGCTGAGGTTCCAGACGTTCAGGCGTTTTGTCAGGCTTTAGTTAGAATCAAGCCTGTGTTTAAACCTGTTGCTCCGCCATGGAGTTTAAATTTAGTTCTTAAAGTTCTTCAAGGGGTTCCGTTTGAACCTTTGCATTCCATAGATATTAAGCTTTTATCTTGAAAAGTTCTATTTTTAGTAGCTATCTCCTCGGCTCGAAGAGTTTCGGCGTTATCTGCTTTACAGTGTGATTCCCCTTATCTGATTTTCCATGCAGATAAGGTAGTGTTACGTACCAAACCTGGGTTTCTGCCTAAGGTGGTATCTAATAAGAATTTCAATCAGGAGATTGTTGTTCCTTCCCTTTGTCTTAATCCTTTTTCAAAGAAGGAACGTCTATTACACAATCTTGATGTGGTTCGTGCTTTAAAGTTTTATTTACAAGCTGCGAAAGATTTTCGTCAAACATCTGCTTTGTTTGTTGTCTACTCTGGACAGAGGAGAGGCCAAAAGGCTTCGGCAACTTCTCTTTCCTTTTGGCTAAGAAGCATAATTCGCTTAGCTTATGAGACTGCTGGCCAGCAGCCTCCTGAAAGAATTACAGCTCATTCTACTAGAGCAGTAGCTTCCACATGGGCTTTTAAACATGAGGCCTCTGTTGAACAGATTTGTAAGGCGGCGACTTGGTCTTCGCTTCATACCTTTTCTAAATTCTATAAATTTGATACTTTTGCTTCTTCGGAGGCTATTTTTGGGAGAAAGGTCTTACAGGCAGTGGTGCCTTCCGTTTAACTTTCCTGCCTTGTCCCTCCCTTCATCCGTGTCCTAAAGCTTTGGTATTGGTATCCCACAAGTAATGGATGAACCCGTGGACTGGAAACACCTTTAAAAGAGAAAACAAAATTTATGCTTACCTGATAAATTTATTTCTCTTGTGGTGTATCCAGTCCACGGCCCGCCCTGTCATTTTAAGGCAGGTGTTTTTTATTTTTAAACTACAGTCACCACTGCACCCTATAGTTTCTCCTTTTTTTCTTGCTTGTCTTCGGTCGAATGACTGGGGGTGGCAGTTAGGGGAGGAGCTATATAGACAGCTCTGCTGTGGGTGTCCTCTTGCAGCTTCCTGTTGGGAAGGAGAATATCCCACAAGTAATGGATGAACCCGTGGACTGGATACACCAAAAGAGAAATACATTTATCAGGTAAGCATAAATTTTGTTATGAACCCTATATCAGGACTAGGCACTCTTAACAGCTGTATATGAACCTTATATTAGGACTAGGCACCCATAACAACTGTATATGAACCTTATATTAGTACTAGCACTCATAACAGCTTTATATGAACCTTATATTAGGACTAGGCACTTATAACAGCTTTATATGAACCCTATATCAGGACTAGGCACTCATAACAGCTGTATATGAACCTTATATTAGGACTAGGCACTCATAACAGCTGTATATAAACCTTATATTAGTACTAGGCACTCATTACAACTGTATATGAACCTTATATTAGGACTAGGCACTCATAACAGCTTTATATGAACCTTATATTAGGACTAGGCACTCATAAGAGCTGTATATGAACCTTATATTAGGACTAGGCACAGCTGTATATAAACCTTATATTAGTACTAGGCACTCATAACAACTGTATATGAACCTTATTTTAGGACTAGGCAGTCATAACAGCTTTATATGAACCTTATATTAGGACTAGGCACTCATAACAGCTGTATATGAACCTTATATTAGGACAAGACACCCATAAAAGCTGTATATGAATCTTATATTAGGACAAGGCACTCATAACAGCTTTATATGAACCTTATATAAGGACTAGGCACTCATAACAGCTGTATATGAACCTTATATTAGGACTAGGCACTCATAACAGCTGTATATGAACATGTTCAATCTGATAGTTGTGCTTTAGCGTAACCACCAAATTAAATGGACAGTGAACCCTTATAATTAAAAGGCCTTTCTGCTGAGTTGCTATAGAATAACATCTCAGCCAAGTCATAATCAGCCAAATGAATATACTTTTTACTGCAATTAGTTTTCAATAGCCAAACTCCACTCACCATTTGTCTTATTTGGAGGAGCCAATTGTTTTTAAAATAAAAAGTATTAAAAATGATATTGCAAAGTTTATTTATTATCTAAACATTTTATATAAATTTTCAAGGTGTTTACTGTCCCTTTAAAGGACCAGTAAACACAGCAGATTTGCATAATCAACAGATGCAAGATAACAAGACAATACAATAGCATTTACTCTGAATTTCAAATGAGTAGTAGATTCTTTTTTAACACATTTCAAAGTTATGTATATTTCCACTCCCCCTGTACCATGTGATAGCAATCAGCCAATCACAAATGCATATACGTATAGTCTGAGTTCTTGCACATGCTCAGTAGGAGTTGGTGACTCAAAAAAGTGTAAATATAAAAGACTGTGCACATTTTTTTTAATGGAAGTAAATTGGAAAGTTGTTTAAAATTACATGCTGTATATGAATCATGAAAATGTAATAAAACCTGAGTGTCCCTTTAAAGAAATATAAAATAATCTGTTGTTGTAATATAAAAAGCACTAAACAGTGGCTGATACTTAAAAGAAATCACTGCAATATGTATTATTCACCAGTTAACCGCTTAAATGCTCATTACGAGCTATGCTCATCATGTACATTGCGGGCTGTTGGCGCATGACAAGCTATGCTCATCATGTACATTGCAGGCTGTTGGCGCGTGACAAGCTATGCTCATCATGTACATTGCGGCCTGTTGGCGCATGACAAGCTATGCTCATCATGTACATTGCAGGCTGTTGGCGCGTGACAAGCTGTGCTCATCATGAACATTGCGGGCTGTTGGTGCATGACAAGCTATGCTCATCATGTACATTGCGGCCTGTTGGCGCGTGACAAGCTGTGCTCATCATGTACATTGCGGCCTGTTGGCGCGTGACAAGCTATGCTCATCATGTACATTGCGGGCTGTTGGCGCATGACAAGCTATGCTCATCATGTACATTGCGGGCTGTTGGCGCATGACAAGCTATGCTCATCATGTACATTGCGGCCTGTTGGCACGTGACAAGCTGTGCTCATCATGTACATTGCGGGCTGTTGGCGCATGACAAGCTGTGCTCATCATGTACATTGCGGCCTGTTGGCGCGTGGCGAGCTATGCTCATCATGTACATTGCGGCCTGTTGGCGTGTGACGAGCTATGCTCATCGTATACATTGCGGCCTGTTGGCTTGTGACGAGCTATCCTTATCATGTACATTGCGGCCTGTTGGCGTGTGACGAGCTATCCTTATCATGTACATTGCGGCCTGTTGGCGTGTGACGAGCTATGCTCATCATATACATTGCGGCCTGTTGGCGTGTGACAAGCTATGTTCATCGTGTACATTGCGGCCTGTTGGCACGCAACGAGCTATGCTCATCATGTACATTGCGGCCTGTTGGCGCGTAATGAGCTATGCTCATCATGTACATTGCGCCCTGTTGGCGTGTGACGAGCTATGCTCATCATGTACATTGCAGCCTGTTGGCGCGTGACGAGCTATGCTCATCATGTACTTTGCGGCCTGTTGGCATGTGAAGAGCTATGCTCATCATGTACATTGCGGGCTGTTGGCGTGTGAAGAGCTATGCTCATCATGTACATTGCGGCCTGTTGGCGCATGACAAGATATGCTCATCATGTACATTGCGGGCTGTTGGCGCGTGACAAGCTGTGCTCATCATGAACATTGCGGGCTGTTGGTGCATGACAAGCTATGCTCATCATGTACATTGCGGCCTGTTGGCGCGTGACAAGCTGTGCTCATCATGTACATTGCGGCCTGTTGGCGCGTGACAAGCTATGCTCATCATGTACATTGCGGGCTGTTGGCGCATGACAAGCTATGCTCATCATGTACATTACAGGCTTTTGGCGCATGACAAGCTATGCTCATCATGTACATTGCGGCCTGTTGGCACGTGACAAGCTGTGCTCATCATGTACATTGCGGGCTGTTGGCGCATGACAAGCTGTGCTCATCATGTACATTGCGGCCTGTTGGCGCGTGGCGAGCTATGCTCATCATGTACATTGCGGCCTGTTGGCGTGTGACGAGCTATGCTCATCGTATACATTGCGGCCTGTTGGCGTGTGACGAGCTATGCTCATCATGTACATTGCGGGCTGTTGGCGTGTGAAGAGCAATGCTCATCATGTACATTGCGGGCTGTTGGCGTGTGAAGAGCTATGCTCATCATGTACATTGCGGCCTGTTGGCGCATGACAAGCTATGCTCATCATGTACATTGCGGGCTGTTGGCGTGTGAAGAGCTATGCTCATCATGTACATTGCGGCCTGTTGGCGCGTGACAAGCTGTACTCATCATGTACATTGCGGGCTGTTGGCGCGTGACAAGCTATGCTCATCATGTACATTGCAGGCTGTTGGCGCATGACAAGCTATGCTCATCATGTACATTGCAGGCTGTTGGCGCATGACAAGCAATGCTCATCATGTACATTGCGGGCTGTTGGCGCATGACAAGCTATGCTCATCATGTACATTGCGGGCTGTTGGCGCATGACAAGCTATGCTCATCATGTACATTGCGGGCTGTTGGCGCGTGACGAGCTATGCTCATCATGTACATTGCGGGCTGTTGGCGCATGACAAGCTATGCTCATCATGTACATTGTGGGCTGTTGGCGCATGACAAGCTATGCTCATCATGTACATTGTGGCCTGTTGGCACGCAACGAGCTATGCTCATCATGTACATTGCAGCCTGTTGGCGCGTGGCGAGCTATGCTCATCATATACATTGCGGCCTGTTGGCTTGTGACGAGCTATCCTTATCATGTACATTGCGGCCTGTTGGCGTGTGACGAGCTATCCTTATCATATACATTGCGGCCTGTTGGCGTGTGACAAGCTATGTTCATCGTGTACATTGCGGCCTGTTGGCACGCAACGAGCTATGCTCATCATGTACATTGCGGCCTGTTGGCGCGTAATGAGCTATGCTCATCATGTACATTGCGGCCTCTTGGCGTGTGACAAGCTATGCTCATCATGTACATTGCGGCCTGTTGGCGCATGACGAGCTATGCTCATCATGTACTTTGCGGCCTGTTGGCATGTGAAGAGCTATGCTCATCATGTACATTGCGGGCTGTTGGCGTGTGAAGAGCTATGCTCATCATGTACATTGCGGCCTGTTGGCGCATGACAAGCTATGCTCATCATGTACATTGCGGGCTGTTGGCGTGTGAAGAGCTATGCTCATCATTTACATTGCGGCCTGTTGGCGCGTGACAAGCTGTGCTCATCATGTACATTGCGGGCTGTTGGCGCGTGACAAGCTATGCTCATCATGTACATTGCGGGCTGTTGGCGCATGACAAGCTATGCTCATCATGTACATTGCAGGCTGTTGGCGCATGACAAGCAATGCTCATCATGTACATTGCGGGCTGTTGGCGCATGACAAGCTATGCTCATCATGAACATTGCGGGCTGTTGGCGTGTGAAGAGCTATGCTCATCATGTACATTGCGGCCTGTTGGCGCATGACAAGCTATGCTCATCATGTACATTGCGGGCTGTTGGCGCATGACAAGCTATGCTCATCATGTACATTGCGGGCTGTTGGCGCATGACAAGCTATGCTCATCATGTACATTGCGGGCTGTTGGCGCGTGACAAGCTATGCTCATCATGTACATTGCGGGCTGTTGGCGCGTGACAAGCTATGCTCATCATGTACATTGCGGGCTGTTGGCGCATGACAAGCTATGCTCATCATGTACATTGTGGGCTGTTGGCGCATGACAAGCTATGCTCATCATGTACATTGCGGCCTGTTGGCACGCAACGAGCTATGCTCATCGTGTACATTGCGGCCTGTTGGCACGTGACAAGCTATGCTCATCATGTACATTGCAGCCTGTTGGCGCGTGGCGAGCTATGCTCATCATGCACATTGCGGCCTGTTGGCTTGTGACGAGCTATCCTTATCATGTACATTGCGGCCTGTTGGCGTGTGACGAGCTATCCTTATCATGTACATTGCGGCCTGTTGGCGTGTGACGAGCTATGCTCATCATATACATTGTGGCCTGTTGGCGTGTGACAAGCTATGTTCATTGTATACATTGCGGCCTGTTGGCACGCAACGAGCTATGCTCATCATGTACATTGCGGCCTGTTGGCGCGTAATGAGCTATGCTCATCATGTACATTGCGGCCTGTTGGCGCGTAATGAGCTATGCTCATCATGTACATTGCGGCCTGTTGGCGTGTGACGAGCTATGCTCATCATGTACATTGCGGCCTGTTGGTGCGTGACGAGCTATGCTCATCATGTACTTTGCGGCCTGTTGGCATGTGACGAGCTATGTTCATCTTGTACATTGCGGGCTGTTGGCGTGTGACGAGCTATGCTCATCATGTACATTGCGGCCTGTTGGCACGCAACGAGCTATGCTCAACATGTACATTGCGGCCTGTTGGCGCGTGACGAGCTATGCTCATCGTGTAGATTGCGGCCTGTTGGCGCGTGACGAGCTATGCTCATCGTGTACATTGTGGCCTGTTGGCGTTTGACAAGCTATGCTCATCATGTACATTGTGGCCTGTTGGCGTGTGACAAGCTATGCTCATCATGTACATTGCGGCCTGTTGGTGTGTGACGAGCTATGCTCATCATGTACATTGCGGCCTGTTGGCACGCAATGAGCTATGCTCATCATGTACATTGCGGCCTGTTGGCATACAACGAGCTATGCTCATCATGTACATTGCGGCCTGTTGGTGTGTGACAAGCTATGCTCATCATGTACATTGCGGCCTGTTGGCCCGTAATGAGCTATGCTCATCATGTACATTGCGGCCTGTTGGCGTGTGACGAGCTATGCTCATCCTGTACATTGCGGCCTGTTGGCGTGTGACGAGCTATGCTCATCATGTACATTGCGGCCTGTTGGCATGTGACAAGCTATGCTCATCATGTACATTGCGGCCTGTTGGCATGTGGCAAGCTATGCTCATCATGTACATTGCGGCCTGTTGGCATGTGACGAACTATGCTCATCATGTACATTGCGGCCTGTTGGCGTTTGACAAGCTATGCTTATCATGTACATTGCGGCCAGTTGGCGTTTGACAAGCTATGCTCATCATGTACATTGCAGCCTGTTGGCGCGTGGCGAGCTATGCTCATCATGTACATTGCGGCCTGTTGGCTTGTGACGAGCTATGCTCATCATGTACATTGTACCCTGTTGGCGTGTGATGAGCTATGCTCATCATATACATTGCGGCCTGTTGGCGTGTGACGAGCTATGCTCATCATGTACATTGCGGCCTGGTGGCGAGCTATGCTCATCATGTACATTGTGGTCTGTTGGCATGTGACGAGCTATGCTCATCGTGTACATTGTGGCCTGTTGGCATGTGACGAGCTATGCTCATCATGTACATTGCGGCCTGTTGGCGCGTGACGAGCTATGCTCATCATGTACATTGCGGCCTGTTGGCCCGTGACAAGCTATGCTCATCGAGTACATTGTGGCCTGTTGGCATGTGACGAGCTATGATCATCATGACAAACCCTTTTCACCATACAGGGGAATCACAGATCAAGTGCTGTTTTCAGTGACCTTGCACACTACAGGCTGGGAATTGTTGGTGGCCCAGTGGCCAGCACTCCCAGGCTTCATGTACACATCACAAAGGGGTTGAACCAGGATACACCAGTAGCTGCAAGAGAGCTGGATAGAGAGTTTTTTTTAAACCCCCTCAATCTCAGTTCCCTTAGCAGCTACAAACCTCCAAGACCTTTTGAAATTGCCTGCTCTTTGAAATTGTGGTAGTTTTGGAGCAGTACAGCAGAGCAGATGTTTTCAAAATAAAGCACAAAAAAACTATGCTCATCGTGTACATTGTGGCCTGTTGGCGTTTGACAAGCTATGCTCATCATGTACATTGTGGCCTGTTGGCGTGTGACAAGCTATGCTCATCATGTACATTGTGGCCTGTTGGCGTGTGACGAGCTATGCTCATCATGTACATTGCGGCCTGTTGGTGTGTGACGAGCTATGCTCATCATGTACATTGCGGCCTGTTGGCACGCAACGAGCTATGCTCATCATGTACATTGCCGCCTGTTGGCATACAACGAGCTATGCTCATCATGTACATTGCGGCCTGTTGGTGTGTGACAAGCTATGCTCATCATGTACATTGTGGCCTGTTGGCCCGTAATGAGCTATGCTCATCATGTACATTGCGGCCTGTTGGCGTGTGACGAGCTATGCTCATCCTGTACATTGCGGCCTGTTGGCGTGTGACGAGCTATGCTCATCATGTACATTGCGGCCTGTTGGCATGTGACAAGCTATGCTCATCATGTACATTGCGGCCTGTTGGCATGTGGCAAGCTATGCTCATCATGTACATTGCGGCCTGTTGGCATGTGACGAACTATGCTCATCATGTACATTGCGGCCTGTTGGCGTTTGACAAGCTATGCTCATCATGTACATTGCGGCCAGTTGGCGTTTGACAAGCTATGCTCATTGTGTACATTGCAGCCTGTTGGCGCGTGGCGAGCTATGCTCATCATGTACATTGCGGCCTGTTGGCTTGTGACGAGCTATGCTCATCATGTACATTGTACCCTGTTGGCGTGTGATGAGCTATGCTCATCATATACATTGCGGCCTGTTGGCGTGTGATGAGCTATGCTCATCATGTACATTGCGGCCTGGTGGCGAGCTATGCTCATCATGTACATTGTGGTCTGTTGGCATGTGACGAGCTATGCTCATCGTGTACATTGTGGCCTGTTGGCATGTGACGAGCTATGCTCATCATGTACATTGCGGCCTGTTGGCGCGTGACGAGCTATGCTCATCATGTACATTGCGGCCTGTTGGCCCGTGACAAGCTATGCTCATCGAGTACATTGTGGCCTGTTGGCATGTGACGAGCTATGATCATCATGACAAACCCTTTTCACCATACAGGGGAATCACAGATCAAGTGCTGTTTTCAGTGACCTTGCACACTACAGGCTGGGAATTGTTGGTGGCCCAGTGGCCAGCACTCCCAGGCTTCATGTACACATCACAAAGGGGTTGAACCAGGATACACCAGTAGCTGCAAGAGAGCTGGATGGAGAGTTTTTTTTAAACCCCCTCAATCTCAGTTCCCTTAGCAGCTACAAACCTCCAAGACCTTTTGAAATTGCCTGCTCTTTGAAATTGTGGTAGTTTTGGAGCAGTACAGCAGAGCAGATGTTTTCAAAATAAAGCACAAAAAAACACATTCTGATTTGCTTGTGAATGGGCCATTACATGTGCAATAAAAAAATCTGGTATGTCTAGAGACACCTAATAATGTTTATTTTCTAGTATTTTTTCTCACAGTCGTATGCAAAGGTTTAGGCACCCCTGACAATTTCCATGATTTTATTTGTAAATAATTGGGTGATTGGATAAGCAATTTTATTTTGATCTATCAAATAATTGACATTAATATTTCAGTAGTGAAATGAGGTTTATTGGATTAACAGAATATGTGCAATATGCATCAAAACGAAATTAAACAGGTGCATAAATTTGGGCACCCTTGTCATTTTGATGATTTGAATACCTGTAACTACCTAGCACTGATTAATTGGAACACACAATTGGTTTGGTGAGCCCATTAAGCCTTGAACTTCATAGACAGGTGCATCCAATCATGAGAAAAGGTATTTAAGGTGGCCAATTTCAAGTTGTTGTTCTCTTTGACTCTCCTCTGAAGATTGGCAACATGGGGGCCTCAAAACAACTCTCAAATGACCTGAAAACAAATATTGTTCAACATCATTGTTTAGGGGAAGACTACAAAAAGCTATCACAGAGATTTAAGCTGTTAGTGTCCACTGTGAGGAACATAGTGAGGAAATGGAAGATCACAGGCACAGTTCTTGTTAAGGCCAGAAGTGGCAGGCAAAGTAAAATATCGGAGAGGCAAAGGCTGGTGAGAACAGTCAAAAACAGCCCACAGACCACCTCCAAAGACCTACAACATCATCGTGCTGCAGATGGTGTCACTGGGCATTGTCAACAATTCAGCGCACTTTTCACAAGGAGAAGCTGTATGGGAGAGTGATGCGGAAGAAGCCTTTTCTGCACACACGCCACAAACAGAGTCGCTTGAGGTATGCAAACGCACATTTGGACAAGTCAGCTTCATTTTGGAAGAAGGCACTGTGGACTGATGAAACAAAGATTGAGTTATTTGGTCATAACAAGGGGCATATGCATGGCGGCAAAAGAACACAGCGTTCCAAGGCAAACACTTGCTACCCACAGTAAAATTTGGTGGATGTTCCATCATGCTGTGGGGCTGTGTGGCCAGTGCCGGTACTGGGAATCTTATTAAAGTTGAGGGTCACATGGATTACACTCAATATCAGCAGATCTGTGGGGTGTTTTGAAGCGGGCTGTTCATGCTCGGCAACCATCAAACCTAACTGAACTGGAGATGTTTTGCAAGGAGGATAGGTCCAAATACCTTCATCCAGAATCCAGACACTCATTACAGGCTATAGGAAGCATCTAGAGGCTGTTATTTCTGCTAAAGGAGACTCTACTAAATATTGATGCAATATTTCTGTTGGGGTGCCCAAATTTATGCACCTGTCTAATTTCGTTTTGATGCATATTGCACATTTTCTGTTAAACCAATAAACCTCATTTCACTACTGAAATATTACTGTGTCCTTCAGTTATTTTATAGATCAAAATGAAATTGCTGATCCAAACACCCAATTATTTATAAATTAAAATTATGGAAATTGTCAGGGGTGCCTAAACTTTTGCATACGACTGTATATATACAGTATCCCACAAAAGTGAGTACACCCCTCACATTTTTGTAAATATTTTATTATATCTTTTCATGTGACAATACTGAAGACATGACACTTTGCTACAATGTAAAGTAGTGATTGTACAGTCTGTATAACAGTGTAAATTTGCTGTCCCCTCAAAATAATTCAACACACAGCCATTAATGTCTAAACCGTTGGCAACAAAAGTGAATACACCCCTAAGTGGAAATGTCCAAATTGGGCCCAAAGTGTCAATATTTTGTGTGGCCATCATTATTTTCCATGGAGTTTACCAGAGATTCACAGGTTGCCACTGGAGTCCTCTTCCACCACTCCATGATGACATCACGGAGCTGGTAGATGTTAGAGACCTGGCACTCCCCCACATTCCGTTTAAGGATGCCCCACAGATACTGAATAGGGTTTAGGTATGGAGACATGTTTGGCCAGTCCATCACCTTTACCCTCAGCTTCTTTAGCAAGGCAGTGGTCGTCTTGGAGGTGTGTTTGGGGTCATTAACATTGCCCTGCGGCCCAGTCTCTAAAGGGAGGAGATCATGCTCTCCTTCAGTATGTCACAGTACATGTTGACATTCATGGTTCCCTCAATAAACTGTAGCTCCCCAGTGCCGGCAGCACTCATGCAGGCCCAGACCATGACACTCCCACCACCATGCTTGACTGTAGGCAAGACACACTTGTCTTTGTACTCCTCACCTGGTTGCCACCACACACGCTTGACTCCATAAGAACCAAATAAGTTTATCTTGGTCTCATTGGACCACAGGACATGGTTCCAGTAATCCATCTCCTTAGTCTGCTTGTCTTCAGCAAACTGTGTGCTAGCTTTCTAGTGCATCATCTTTAGAAGAGGCTTCCTTCTGGGACGACAGCCATGCAGACCAATTTGATGCAGTGTGTGGCATATGGTCTGAGCACTGACAAGCTGCCCCCCCTTCAACCTCTGCAGCAATGCTTGCAGCACTCATACATCTATTTCCCAAAGACAACCTCTGGATATGATGCTGAGCACGTACACTTAACTTCTTTGGTCAACCATGACGAGGCCTGTTATGAGTGGAACCTGTCCTGTGAAACCGCTGTACGCAGGGGCAAAACTACAGGGGGTGCAGAGGTCGCAGGTGCGACTGGGCCCCTGAGGGTGGGGGCCCAGCTTAAAAAAAAAAAAAAATTTTAGAATTTTTTTTTTTAATAAAAAACGTTAACCTACCACTGCCTGCACTGATATTATGTGAGTGTGACATGACTACAGGGGTTAGTGTTTCTGTTTTACCCATTGGTGTTTATGTGTGTGTATGGTGTGTGTGTGTGTATGTATGTGACTGTGTGTGTATTTATGTATGTGTGTTTGTGTATGTTTGTGGAACCAGCAAATTACAGACCTTGTTACTACAACATGGGGGGGGGGCAGGGGGTAAACAGTGTCACTATACAGTACCACTATATACAGTATGGGGGCTGGACCATGTCACTGACTACTGTGGTCACTTTATAAAGTACTGGGCGGGTAGGGTCAGGCCAGCCATTTCACCGGCAGATTACAGACTGTGTCACTAACTTACTATATACAGTACTGGGGGTTAAATAGTGTCACTATATATATATATATATATATATATATATATATATATATATATATATATATACACAGTAATAGGGGGTCAGACCATCTCACAGACTGTAATCTGATTCACATTTTTTTTTCTGTGTAAAATGTAAAAAAAAAATATGTATTAAATTCACCCTTTTTTGGAGGGGGGAGGGGCGGTGGGGGGGCCCTTCTTAGATTCTTGCACCTGGGCCCTGTGGTTTCTAGTTACGCCTCTGGCTGTACGGTCTTGCCCACCGTGCTGCAGCTCAGTTTCAGGGTCTTGGCAATCTTCTTATAGCCTAGGCCATCTTTATGTAGAGCAACAATTCTTTTTTTCAGAATCTAAGAGGGTTCTTTGCCATAAGGTGCCATGTTGAACTTCCAGTGACCAGTATGAGAAAGTGTGAAAGCGATAACACCACATTTAACACACCAGCTCCCCATTCACACCTGAGACTTTGAAACACTAACGAGTCACATGACACCAGGGAGGGAAAATGGCTAATTGGGCCCAATTTGGGCATTTCCACTTAGGGGTGTACTCACTTTTGTTGCCAACGGTTTTAGACATTAATGGCTGTGTGTTGAGTTATTTTTAGGGGACAGCAAATTTACACTGTTATACAGGCTGTACACTCACTACTTTACATTGTAGCAAAGTTTCATTTCTTCAGTGTTGTCACATGAAAAGATATAATAAAATATTTACAAAAATGTAAGGGGTGTACTATCTTTTGTGGGATACTGTATATTTTGCTTGGTCAAATTTATACTTAAATAGATTTTAATCTGTTGAAATAAAGTTACTCATTTTAGAAATAGCTGCACCCTATAGCTCCCTTGCCTACCTCCATACCCCAATATTGTACTTATCAGGAGTGGGTAGCACCAGGCTATCTTTAAGAGACCCCTGTAATTTCTATTACTATACATAATTAATCCTATTTTCCCCCTTAAAAGTGCCACTTCTGTGTCCTCCTTATATTTGTATGTCTCTCCAGTTAGGATATTTAACCCTCTCTATATAGAAGTAGAGCACATTAAGTACAGGATGGCTACATTTGACCTTAGTGAAGAATTAAAACAATGGTGTGACAAACTCGGGAAGGATACTTTAGAATTTAAAACTAAAAGCTCAGATGTTAATTCCACTAAATTATCATGGTATGAATCCCTTAAAAATCTTAAGAAAACCCTGAAAAAAACTAATGAAAAAAACAATGGATTTTGGGCATGAACTATATAGACAATAATATAGTCCCCAGAGGCCTCAGAATTAAAATCTTTCCCACTTATGATGATATGTCAGAGGAGTTCAAAAAAGAATAGGAAATAATTTTAACTGAATGCTTATGACGTATCAAGTTGTTGGTTAAATATGAGACAGAGAAAGTTAAATTAATCACTATTGAAATTAAAAAGGTGTCTGCAGAATTAAAACCCTTTGAGAGAAGCCGTCCTAGTTACATAACCACTAGATTGGGCAAATGTGTTCTGTACTGCCCAGTTTGACTCTAAAATGACGGCCTCTGTAAAAACGAGGTACGTGTTCTATCCGAGGTGTTCACACGCCTCATGCCTTAAAGTTTATGTACCATGTTATGTTATTGTTTATATTTGTTGAAATGCATAAGCTGTATGCCATTTGACTTACCTCAATAAAAACTATTTAAAAAAAAAAAAAAAAAACCCTTTGAGAGATTAGAGGAATTTTAGAATAGCTACAAGAAAATCAAAGAAGAAATGGAGAGATTCTCCAGATTTATATCATCTAAGAAAGAAAGGAAAATAAGCAGGGACCTTCTTGATTACCAAAACAACAAGGTGTATAATTGGACTAAGGAAAGTCAGATTCTGAGACCTCAGGAAAGGAAAGTGACTGATGGCTCAGATAAAGAGAGCATATCTAACAAGTTACACTTAACACCCCCTGTTATCCCCATCCCTTTAGACATACAAGAAGGGGCAGAAAGAAAAGGAAGAACTGCCATTCACCCCAGACCACAGAGAACCCAAACACGCAGGGGATGAGGGAGGGGACAGAGGAAGAGAGACTACTAATTATTGTTACCTGCCCATATTTCCATATTGCAGAAGGGCTTAATTTTTGTCCCTACTAATAGTATAGGCAAATTTGATGTACTCAAGGATGTTCATTTGTTTTTGAGAAAAGTATCCCTTAAGAAATTCTTTAAAAATAAGGAAGAGGAGGGTAGACCGCCTAGTGAGGAACACACACTTTACCGATTTAGAAAGTTTATTTCTAGAATCAGAATCCAAAACGTCAGCTAATTGGAGATCTATACTCAAAAAGAAATCTACTTTTGTACCCCCTAAAGGCTGCTCCCCTGAAATAGAGACATTTCTTAATTTAGTTTGTGACAACATCAATGATTTATCTACCACATCAGTTAACCCTAATATCACCAAGGAAGAAAATATAGCCATGAAAGATATTCAATCTTGGGAAGATGTGGTAATCAAGTCTAGTGATAAAGGTGGAATCATAGTATTGTGGCCTGAAAGCCACTATGAGAAAGAAGCTATGAACCAACTACTTAACACTAATAATTACAGAAAACTTTTCTCTAATCCTACTAATGACTTCTTGGTTAAATACAACCGTATCATAAAAGAGGCTTGGTAAGAGGGAACCATAGATGATATGGAAAGATATTTTTTGCTTATGTCCAATGCTAGGGTAGCAACTATTTACTTTCTCCCCAAAGTACATAAAAACCTACACAATCCACCAAGGAGACCTATTGGGGCCTATCTATCAAGCTCCGAACGGAGCTTGATGCCCCGTGTTTCTGGTGAGCCTGCAGGCTCACCAGAAACAGCAGTTATGAATCAGCGGTCACAAAGACCGCTGCTCCATAACCTGTCCACCTGCTCTGAGCAGGCGGACAGACGTCGCCGGAAATCAACCCGATCAAGTACGATCGGGTTGATTGACACCTCCCTGCTGGCGGCCCATTGGCCGCGAGTCTGCAGGGGGCGGCATTGCACCAGCAGCTCTTGTGAGCTGCTAGTGCAATGCTGAATACGGCGAGCGTATTGCTCGCCGTATTCAGCGAGGTCTGGCGGACCTGATCTGCACTGTCGGATCAGTTCCGCCAGACTATGATAAATAGAGGCCATTGTCTCAGGTAATATGTCTCTTTGTGAAAAGCTAGCAAGTATATTGATGCTAGATTAAGAAGTAAAGTTTGTGATCTACTTTCTTACACAAGAGACACTATGGATGTTTTAAACAAAATTGACAACTTAAAACTAGAACCAGAGACAATACTCATCACGTTAGATGCAGAATCTCTATACACAAGTATTAGGATTGATTGGGGGATGAAAGCAATATCATTTTTCCTGGACCAAGATGATACCCTTAGCCTAAAAGAGAAAGAATTCATCATATGGCTGTTAAAATTTATATTAACTAACAACTTTTTCCTTTTCAACAACCAGTTGTTTTTGCAATTATGTGGGACGGCTATGGGGACTGACTGCGCCCCCACATACGCAAATTTATATTTAGGCTGGTGGGAGGCTAATTTACAGCTAGATTACGAGTTTTGAGCGCTATAGGGATTTTAACGACCGCCTAAAAAGCAGCATTATTTCACCTCCCTATAGCGCTGGTATTACGAGTTTTAAAAAAGCAGGCTTGCGCGGGCGAAATTGTTGAGTTGAGCTCCATACCGTACCGAAAACAAGCGCTGCTTTGACGTGCTCGTGCACGATTTCCCCATAGACATCAATGGGGAGAGCCGGCAAAAAAAAGCCTAACACCTGCGATCGTGGAAACAAAAGCTCCGTAACGCAGCCCCATTGATGTCTATGGGGAAAAAGAGAATAATGTTTAAACTTAACACCCTAACATAAACCCCGAGTCTAAACACCACTAATATGCTGCCCCCAACATCGCCGCCACCTACATAATGTTATTAACCCCTAATCTGCTGCCCCCAACATCACCGCCATCTACATAATGTTATTAATCCCTAATCTGCCGCCCCCAACATCGCCGCCACGTACATAAAACAATTAACCCCTAATCTGCCGCTCCTGATGTCGCCTCCACTATACTAAAGTTATTAACCCCTAAACATCTGGCCTCCCACATCACTACCACAAAATAAATCCATTAACCCCTAAACCTAACTCTAACCTAACCCTTACCCAAATGTCACCCTAAGCCTAACCCTAACACCCACTAACTTTAACATATTAAAAATATAGCTAAATTAAATTTACAATTATTAACTAAATAAACCTATTAACCCCTAAACCGCCAGCCCCCACATCGCAAAAACCTAAATTAAACTATTAACCCCTACACCTACCCCTAACCCCCCTAACTTTAACATAATTAAAATAGATCTAAATTAAATTTACAATTATTAACTAAATAATATCTATTTAAAACTAAATACTTACCAGTGAAATAAAACCTAAGCTATAATTAATAGTTATATTGTAGCTAGCTTAGGATTTATTTTTATTTCACAGCTAAGTTTGTATTTACTTTAACTAGGTAGACTAGTTAGTAAATAGTTATTAACTATTTACTAACTACCTAGTTAAAATAAATACAAACTTACCTGTGAAATAAAACCTAACCTGCCTTGCAGTAAAACCTAAAATTACAAAAAAATAAACACTAAAATTACTAAAAATAAAAATAACTAAATTATATAAAAAAACAAACACTAAATTACAAAAAATAAGAAACAAATGATCAAAAATAAAAAAGAATTACACCTAATCTAATAGCCCTATCAAAATAAAAAAAAAAAACCTTAGCCTACAATAAACAACCAATGGCCCTTAAAAGGGCCTTTTGTGGGGCATTGCCCCAAAGAAATCAGCTATTTTACCTGTAAAAAAATACAACACTCCCCCAACAGTAAAACCCACCACCCCCACAACCAACCCCCCCCCCCCAAATAAAATAACTATCTAAAAAAAAACTAAGCTCCCCATTGCCCTGAAAAGGGCATTTGTATTGGGCATTGCCCTTAAAAGGGCATTTAGCTCTTTTACATGCCCAGACCCTAAACTAAAAATAAAACCCACTCAAAAAACCCTTAAAAAAACCTAACACTAACCCTGACGATCCACTTACAGTTCTTGAAATCCCGCTTGAAGGATCCATCCAGCCGGCGAAGTCGTCATGCATGCGGCAAGAAGTCTTCATCCAGGCGGCCTCTTCGATCGTCATCCAGCCGGCGAAGTCCTCATCCAGGTTGCAAGGTGTTTCAATCAGCCTATAGGATGAGAGCAGCCAATAGGATTTTAGCAGCTCTATTCCTATTGGCTGATTGGAACAGCCAATATGATTTTAGCAGCTCTAATCCTATTGGCTGATTGAAATCTTTCAGCCAATAGAAATGCAAGGGACACCATCTTGGATGACGTCACTTGCATTGAAGTTCCAGTTTACGGCGGCGACCGTATGAAGGGGATGATCCACACCGGATGTCTTTAGGATGGACCCGCTCCACGTCGGATGGATGAAGATAGAAGATTCTGTCTGGATGAAGACTTCTTGTCGCCTGGATGAGGACTTCGCTGGCTGGATGAAGATCGAAGAGGCCATCTGGATGAAGACTTCTTGCCGCATGGATGATGACTTCGCCGGCTGGATGGACTTCAAGAATTGTAAGTGGATCGTCGGGGGTTAGTGTTAGTTTTTTTTATGGGTTTGTTGGGTGGGTTTTAATTTTAGTTTAGGGTCTGGGCATGTAAAAGAGCTAAATGCCCTTTTAAGGGCAATGGCCATACAAATGCCCTTTTCAGGACAATGGGGAGCTTAGGTTTTTTTGACAGTTATTTTATTTGGGGGTTGGTTGTGGGGATGGTAGGTTTTACTGTGTGGGGGGGGGGTGTTTGTATTTTTTTTTACAGCTAAAAGAGCTGATTTCTTTGGGGCAATGCCCCACAAAAGGCCCTTTTAAGGGCCATTGGTAGTTTATTGTAGTCTAGGATTTTTTTTATTTTGGGGGGCTTTTTTATTTTGATTGGGCTATTAGATTAGGTGTAATTCTTTTTTATTATTGATAATTTGTTTCTTATTTTTTGTAATTTAGTGGGGGGGGGTTGTAATTAGATACTTTTTGTAATTTTGGTGTTAGAATTTTTTTAATGTGTAGTTTAGTTTAATTTAATTGTAGTTTAATAATTATCTTAGTTTAATTGTTAATTTAAAATTAATTTATTTAATTTGACAGGTAAGTTTTAATTTAATTTAAGATAGGGAAATTGTAATTTTAATATAAAGTTAGGGGGTCGTTAGGTTTAGGGGTTAATAGTCTATTTTAGTATATTTCATTGTGGGGGCTTTCGGTTTAGGGGTTAATAGTTTATTTTAGTTTATTTTGTTGTGGGGGGCTTGCGGTTTAGGGGTTAATAGGTTTATTATAGCGGCGATGTGGGGGGGGGACGGCAGATTAGGGGTTAATAATATTTAAATAGTGTTTGCGATGCGGGAGGGCGGCGGTTTAAGGGTTAATATGTTTATTATAGTGGCAACGATGTTGGGGAGCGGCGGAATAGGGGTTAATACATTTTAATAGTGGCGGCGATGTCTGGAGCGGTAGATTAGGGGTTAATACATTTATTATAGTGTTTGCGATGTGGGAGGGCCTCGGTTTAGGGGTTAATAGGTAGTTTATGGGTGTTAGTGTACTTTTTAACACTTTAGTTATGAGTTTTATGCTACAGTTTTTATAACATAAAACTCATAACTACTGACTTTAGATGGCGGTACGGATCTTGTCAGTATAGGGTGTACCGCTCACTTTTTGGCCTGCCAGGCAAACTCGTAATACCGGAGCTATGGAAGTCCCATTGAAAAAGGACTTTTTTAAAAGTGCAGTACTGAGGTTGCGTGACAGGCTAATAGGTGTGCGGTACACCTGTACCAACAAGACTTGTAATAGCGGCGTTAGGGGAAAAAACAGCGTTATGGGCCATAACGCTGCTTTTTCACTCATAATGCCAAACTCGTAATCTAGCTGTTTGTCCTTAAGGAAAATATGTCAGAGTTTACGATACATATAAAGTTATGGACAAGGTTAATAGATGATATTTTGGTATTTTGGGATGGTCCAGTAGAGATATTACATACATTTGTTGATACCCTAAATTCAAACTATATGGGCCTAAAACTCACTATGAATCATGATAGATCTAAGATCAATATCCTTGACATAGTCATTTCTAAGTCAGAGACAGACTGCATCCAAACAGACTCTTATAGAAAGTTAACAGCAACAAATAGCATGTTGGCAGCAAATAGCAACCATGCCCCTTCTACTTTAAGAGGTCTGCCCATTGGAGAGTATTTGAGGCTGAGAAGGAACTGTTCTGACCTTGAATCCTTCAAAAAGGCAGAGGAGGAACTCAGAAAATGACCCCTCCAAAGAGGATATGGTTTTGAATCACTCAGCAGAGCATACCACAGAGCTCTCAATTTAAATAGAAATTAACTATTGATTCCTAGGAAAAGACAAACCAACATAGGTGACAATGATATCAGTTTCATTACAACATACTCCACTCACATGTTATCAAGAACATATTGCAAAAACATTGGCATGTACTGCAAAGTGACCCCATCACCCAAGCTCTGATTACTGAGAATCTAATTGTCACATATAGGAGAGGTCCCAACCTGAGAAATAAATAGGTGAGAAGCCATTATGAAATGTATGGGCGTAAGAAGCCCCTATAAGTGGATCTATAGGTTGTGGGCATTGCAGAGTATGTAAACATATGTGCAAAATATCAGAGATTAGAGATAGATTTGGGAACACTAGGAAAATCAAATAATAAATTAACTGCCAAAGCAAAAACATCATCTATTGCATTTCATATGGATGTAGAGACTTCTTCTATGTGGGGACGGCTACAAGAAGTTTAGGCACAAGAATTACAGAGCACCTGTGCAATATTAGAAATGCCTCTAAAGATTTAGACAAGGAAAAAAAATTGACCACAGTGGCCAAACACTTTTATTTGTATCACAATAGCAATGAAAACCACCTAAAATGATGGAGACTAGAACAGGTAAATCCAAGCTACAGAGGTGGAGACCCTACAAATTCTTTGCTACAGGCAGAAACGAAAGGGATATATTTATTGAATAGCATACACCCAAGAGGGATGAATGAAAATAACAACTATTGGCTGTTTTTGTAAGACATACAAAATTTTCATGAGGGTTTCTCATTACTAATTATAACACTCATATTCATCTAACTAAGGGAAGTATGCAGATAATATAGTCCAGTACCTAATTGTGATGTAAAAGTTAGCCTAAGTTGTGTAAATACTCTTAAAACCTGTTTTTAAAGTAATTTTTTTCCCATTTATTTCAATGGAGGTGGTAGGCGCTAACCTAATTGGTTGGCGATTTTTTACACCACACGGACCTGAATGGGAATTAACAATACTCGATTTTTCAAAGTATGAATAGAAACGGTAGGCACTAATCTGATTGGTCGCCATGATTTACGTCTAGTTGTACCTGATAGAGGACTGCCACCATTGGGACTTTGAACGCAGGGTTTTTGAAAGTGACGACCAATCAGAGGCGAACAGATGTTCTCTGATTGGTCGCTGCTTTATTTAAATTTAAAAAAAGTTTTTTTAGTTATTACAGCTCTTTTTCTGGTTTGATAAAGGCCCCTATACGGGCCAAAACGCGTTACCTTGACTGTAAAGTCCTGTTTAACTCCTTCTTGTCTGCTGGTGGTGTGTGAGGGGGTGTCCCTACCCGACGCCGAGGTATCCAGCTATCGGTGGGGAATCTTCGGGCCATTTCCCTCTGACATCTTCCTGCAGTTTTTTCCTACCAAGCCCTGCTGGTTCTTCTCTTCATCCTGAGAAGGAATCCTCCTAAACAAGGCCTTTTTTGTCACCTGGGGGAGAGAAGTCACAGCTCTTTATGGACTTAGTAGGTATGGATATATACTATGCTTTATAGTATATATATTTATTTGACATATTTTTTCTCACTGATATATATATATATATTTTGCTTGGTCAAATTTATGCTTAAAACGATTTTAATCTGTTGAAATAAAGTTACTAATTTTAGAAATAGATGCACCCTATAGCTCCCTTCCCTAGCTCCATACCCCAATATTGCACTTATCAGGAGTGGGTAGCACCAGGCTATCTTTAAGAGACCCCTGTAATTTCTATTACTATACATAATTAATCCTGTTTCCCCCCCCCCCCCTTAAAAGTGCCACTTCTGTGTCTTCATCTTTTTATGTCTAGAGACACCTAATAAAGTTAATTTTCTAGTAGACAAGTCCCTCTCTTAAAAGAATATATGAATTTTATCTGTATAGTCAGGTGATCACTGTGGTAACCTTGCAAGAAAAAAGTGCTTTTATTTCTGTACTGGCACAAGCCTCTCTGATCTACAGTGGGGCAAAAAAGTATTTAGTCAGCCACCAATTATGCAAGTTCTCCCATTTAAGAAGATGAGAGAGTCCTGTAATTTTCATCATAGGTATACCTCAACTATGAGAGACAAAATGTGGAAACAAATCCAGACAATTATATTGTCTGATTTGGAAAGAATTTATTTGCAAATTATGGTGGAAAATAAGTATTTGGCCAATATCAAAAGTTCATCTCAATACTTTGTTATATATCCTTTGTTGGCAATGACAGAGCTCAAACGTTTTCTGTAAGTATTCACAAGGTTGTCACACACTGTTGCTGGTATGTTGGCCCATTCCTGCATGCAGATCTCTGTAAGATATTACTCTTAACTAACCAAAGGATCTTATGTTAAAAGCTGTTCACGTCGCAAAATTAATATATACATATATCAATAATGGGCCCTGTGCAAACGAATTTCATATACCGTACTGTATATCTTTGAAACCCTCCAGAAACAGACAACCATACTACCTTCAACTATTTAAACCATCACACATTTATTAAAGAACAGATAAATAACAAGATTACATGTTACTGTTTACAAGGTTAAACACATCAAAACAATTTAACAGAGAAATAATACATAAATGAATATTACCCCGTTTGTTTCCTGTGGGAGTCCTGGCTACAGCTGTTGATGTTTTCCTTTCCAAGATGAACTCTGTCTATTCTCCTTTCTCCTAACCTTTATACCATTTAAGAATGCTGACCATATACTTTTGGCTCTGTTCCAAATAAGGTGCTCTACA
This sequence comes from Bombina bombina, assembly GCF_027579735.1. NCBI lineage: Eukaryota > Metazoa > Chordata > Amphibia > Anura > Bombinatoridae > Bombina > Bombina bombina. Next base: position 1,107,201,971 of record NC_069503.1, read on the forward strand.
CTATTGTAAGCTCTTGCTACCCACAGCAATCTTCTCTACCCATATATGATCTTAACTCTTGTTATACATAAACTGGCTACCTCAGCATTGCTCCATGCCTGATGTTTTAAAATAGTAAACAGACATATTAACCTCTTTATAACTGTAATAATACCATCTTTCTAAAACTACAGTAATACTACATTTATACACATTAAAATCTTACATTCCACCCCTTTGCTAGGCCTTATAGTGTAACGGTAAGGTTTAGCACATTACTCTATAAACTATTGTCTTTATACAAAATTAACATAAACAAAATAATTATACATTTAACAACAATTAACATTTTTAAAGTAAAACCGTACAATCGGATGTTGTAACTTTCTTTTGTTCCCAAAATAATGTCATTGTCCTTGATTTTTATATTTTGCAAAAATAAACCAAAAAATAGATATTTCTTTGCCACATCTAACTCATTCTGTATAACATTATAACATTAGACTGGCACCTTTGTCTAATGCCATGTTAATACATGCAGTATCTTAATGTTTATTTTGATGTTGTTGATTATCCTCATCATCTTCCAAAATATAGTTCAGTTACATACATTGACTTTGATACCACAATCACGATTTCCATTTTAAAGTTGTCTTAGTCAAACCCAAAGTACCCATGCAGTCCTCTGAAAATGTAAAAATAATTTCGTCCAGCAAAACCCTTCATAACCCTCCATAATCAGCCATAACAACATTAGGACATGGATTTTCCCAACTTGAAGATAGGTTGTCATCTTTTTGGCATTTCTTCAGATTCTTTCTAAGAAAAATCAAATGCAGTATCTGTTAATTCATATATTTTTAAAATTGTTTAATAATACCATTTAAAATAGTGTTTTGTTTTCTTATTCATTATTTCAAAGAAATAAAACAATAAGATTATCTTTATCCAAAACACAAAAAGAACAATTCATTTTAGGAACAAATGAGCGACTTTTTTAGACATAAAATCTCATTATCATTACTAAAACTATTACATTATATTTCAAAAGGTCTAACATTTTGTCAAAATGTTTTTATTTGAGCTTTACTCCTTACAATATTTCGAGCTACCAACATATTTACTTTGTCAATATGCTGTGATACTCATTTTCTTCATAAAAATAAAGAAAATGATCAGGTAAGCATAATTTATGTTTTTATCCAATTTTATATTATTGCCCCTTGTAAATTTGATGTAGCAATTGAAAGTAAAGTCCTTCCAAATGTTTTATTCAATCTACAAGTTATTACTTGATATGGCGTGACACCTGTAGTAGAATGTAGGATAGATCTTATGATCATTGAACATAAAGGTAACATTTTTTTCCATGTTGAAAGTTTAATATTACAAATTTTAGTTTATAATTGCTTATAGTATTTATTACCCCTTTCTACTGCTCCTGATTATTACAATTTATAAGCAATACATAATTTATGCTTAATTCCCAATGATTAATTAATTTCCTTGAAATATTTTCCCACTAAATGCAGGCTCATTATTACTTTCTACTACAAATGGCATTCCCATCTAGAGAAAAGCTCAAATAAATAACCTATGCAACAAAAACTACTTGATTTGTTTGTTTGTTTTTTTGGAAAAAACCTCAATCCATTTTGTGAATACATCTATTACCACTAAACTATACATGTATTCTTCTAGTATTCTAGGTAAAAACCAACAAAACAAAATAATATCTATTTATATTTGTAACCAAGGTTTGTCATGGGGAAAAGTAAAAACCTTAATAATTATTGATTCATATTGACTGAAGAATTAACCTGCAGATAAGGCAAATATCTAGAATATGTTGAAAACAAAAACAAAAAATACAAAAAACATTCTCTTTCATTGATGGCCATCATTACAAATTTTTCTGTATTTTTGTCACATGTTCTATCTGCAGAATAATGTCCGCCTATAGGAAGCAAATTACATTTTTGAAAATTAATCTACACATTCTTAAAGGGAAAATAAACTTTCATGTTTAAAATAGGGCATGTAATTTTAAACAACTTTCCAATTCACTTGTATCACCAATTTTGCTTTGTTCTCTTGGTATTCTTAGTTGAAAGCTAAACCTAGGAGATTCATATGCAAATTTCTTAGACCTTGAAGTCCACCTGTAATCTAAATGCATTTTTATATTTTTTCACCATTAGAGGGCATTAGTTCACGTGTTTCATATAGATAACATTGAACTCATGCACATGAATTTACAATGGAGACAACTCTGATTGGCTAAACTGCAAGTCTATCAAAAGAACTGAAATAAGGGAGCAGTCTTCTGAAGCTTAGATACAAATTAATTACAGAGGTAAACTTGTATAATTAAAACTATGTTGGTTATGCAAAACTGGAAAATTGGTAATTAATAGATTATCTATCTTTTAAAACAACAACAATTCTGGTGTTCACTGTCCCTTTAAGGAATACAACAACTGGAAATACAAACAACATATTTTACTTATTTAAACACATTAAAGTTCCATTTTCTTCATATTTTATAAATTTGTAATTTGCCCATGATATAAAGGTTTCCCTGCTAAATGCCTTTATTTTAATATTTACATAAGAAATATAAGAATTTTGCAATGACACCAAATTTGCTTTATTTTTATTTTATCTTTTTAATTTAATTTTTTTTTTTTTTTTTTTTTAATGCAATTGCACAAATCTCAGGTTCCTCATTGAACTCCCATAATTTTACTTGTTTTGCAGCCTTTTTAGCACAAGCATCAACTAAGTAATTTTGTTCATTATGGTCATCACTTTTAGTGTGAGCTTTTTACTTTAATTATTGCATATGGCAATTTACATTCATTTAGCAAATATGAAATATACTTCAACAGATTTGTATGTACCAATGGTTTTTCATCCTATGACTTAAAACCATTATATACATACAAAGGAAGCATTGTCATTGTATTAACCACATACGCACTATTATTATAAATGTCAATAGCCATATCTGCTTAGTGTTCCAATGTACAACAAACATTAGCCAATTTAGCATATTGAGAATAATGTATCTCACATAAATGCACATTTATTTTATCAGGTAAAATTATGGAAAAACCTGTATATACTTTACCATCCTTATGATAAAAAGAACCATCACAGTAAACATCTGTACTTTGCACCAAAAATATATAAACTTGAATTGAAAGGAAAAATAACACAAAAAAGTGTGTGGTTCACCTTCATATAGCAAACATGCTGGCAACAAAGTTGTTTCCTTTATATATGTCTATATTTCTTTTCATTAGCATCAGCACCACTTTTAAAATCTTGCAGATGAAATTATACTGTTTCCTAGTTTCACCAGTAAGTTCAAAGGAAAATGTGAACTTTGCAATAACACTTTTTGAAATAATGTTATTTAAAATGTTCTTATATCCAGAATACTGACAACAACTGTTCCTCACACAGGAATACTTTTCTTCAGTTATTTTCAAAAGGTCACGATGCATAGGTCACTGGTTTCAGTTTTCCAACCTTCTCTTTACATAGCACTGCAGATAAAGTCTTTTTTTTCTTTTTTTTTTAAGTAGTAACTTCCAATTGAAACACTTTTCTGGGGTCTGTGCAAGCAACGCCATCGTATTGATCCTTTTTTTAGGTTCTCAAATGTTTTCTTTCTTTAGCAAGTCATACAAGGGTCCAGTCAAAACTTTAAACTTTGGAATAAAGTCTCTTTGGTATTGGAATAATCCCAAAATGATCTTAAAACAGTCTTTGACACAGGTATGTTTAGTCTTTTTATGACATCCACTTTTGTTGATCTGGAATCTTTCTTTCAGATGATATTGTCACTCCTGTAAAGTTCACTGTTGTCTGTAAAAATTGGCACTTCTTTATATTCACTTTTAGTCCAGCATTTGCCAATAATTTCAACAATTCTGTAAACAATTTAAAATGTTCTTTTTCTGTTTCTGTAGTGCATAACAAATCATCAACATATTGCATAATTGCTAATAGTCTTGACAATCTTGATAGAATAGCAGCCATCCTTTCATGTAAAATTGTTGCTGAATTGTTCAGGACCACAGGAAGACATAAACATAATGTGATCTTCTTTCCACTTGAAGACAAACTTGTATTGTGACTTTGGGTGCAGAGGTACAAACCAATAACTGTTTGCTATATCAAGGCTTAAATAAAACTTTGTATTTGGAGGATAAAGGAAAAAGTAGGAACCTCTCTGTCATTTTGATGCCTAGGCAGATGTCACTGGATGTATTTTACCTTAATCAATTGTTAAACGCCCATTTCCATCAGGTTTCTGTACAAACTAAATATTAAAATTAGTAACAGATTTATATTTTCTCAATAGACCTTGTTCAAGTAAAATAATATATAATTTGCTGTACATATGGCTCACTTTCCTTAATAATATAATAATAATAATATGGATATTGCTTTAATAGCTAAATGTACATTTCCTGTGATAAACTCCTCCTCTTGCAATTTCCCAAATCATATTTATATTCAGCAAATGCATGTGCAAACTGCTGCAAAATATTTGTAACCTTAGCATTTGTATGTACAAGTAAACTTAACTTGTCATGTTTCTTTAGACTATAAACATAATGTGAAACAGAAATAACACAATGTTTATCATCTGTATTAAACTATATTTTACCATTAGCATAATAAAGTAAAACATTATAGTTTGTGGGAAATTTATAACCCAAAATTGACATTTCATCAGACAAATTCACTAAATACTCTTCTAATTCAAAATACCATTATCAATTAAATTCATATCATTTTTAGCTTTATAACATCTTTATATGAACTTTGAAAAACTTGCAACACAATTTGTTTTTCCCCCTACGAACAATGGATTAGATTGAGGTTTTTATGAGGTATAAATAATGAATATAGGTACACCAGTATTTATTAAAAATGTATTCCATCATGAGCCCCCATTCATGACTCCTTTAAAAACTGGGAAACTATATACATTACGTCTGAACCTCACTCCAGACAAGATTTGGAGGCAATTATTCCTTTTTACCCATTTTCAGAATTGGTAATTTTATTTGTAATTTGAATCAATTTAACTCTTTCCAGTTCCTTTTTTAGATTTTCCAATTTGTATCTAGTTTCAAATTGTTCAGCAGATGTTGCTACAACAGTATTATGTCTTTGTACAAATTTGGCATTAATATGTCTCCATTTTTTACAAAGATAATACTTCAAGTTTACCAATATTTTCTTGTTAGAAATTATTTTAGTACATTCTCTGTTATCTGGGAATGGCTTTCCAACTGCAGACATTCTCTGTTTTATTCCCTTGTTAGTTTCATTACACAACTCTGCTCTTTTTAGACATTCAATTATTTTGTTAAAAGTGTTACTTGAAAACACAGTCAAATCAATCAATTTTATAATTTCTGGATTACTGCAGTTTATCTCATGCTTATATATTTTATTGTTATGATCTACTTCAGTATTTTCAGGCAAAGTTAGTTTATAAATTTCAAACAGTCTATCAGCAAATCCTTGCACTGATTCATTCTTTCTCTGCTTGCAATTTCCATAAGATGAATGAGCATCCATTTCATCAATTCCTAATGTTTTTAATAACTCATGCACTAACTGTTGTTTAACTCTTGGTCTAAGAAAAACCTCTGAAGGCATGCTTACTTTTAGTGCATCATCCATACTTGTTACAATTATATCAGATATATCATTTGTTTGCAATTCTTTGTGTATTCTTTCAAATTGTGATAACCTAATCATAACATCTAAGGGATCATCGCTTAATTTAAACTGTCTTAGTTCCTTATTTAATGTAGCAATTTCTGTGCTAGACAAAGACTGGTTAATTTTAGTACATGAAATGATCTTTCTCTCTTCATCCAACTGTTCCTTAACTAGAATTGATGCCATCTTTACATTCTCCACATTCTTTTTGTCACTCACACACTCTGACTTTACACAATTAACTGGTATTTTGCATGCAGCGATTAATGCATTTCTTTGACCCAGTTTTATTTGTAAATCATTAATAATTTCATGACATTTAGAATGATCCTCAGGTACACACACTTGCCCTGAATGTTTTAAAACTTGTATTGCTCCATAAGCATCAAGTAACATTTGTTGTAAAGACCCAATCTCTGCACTCAATTCTCTATTTGTCAACAAAGCTTCGCTAGTTTCCTGACTAAAAGAAACAGCTGAAGTATTTTTTAAAGATTCATTCCGACATTTCACCTCAGTTAACTGTCTTTGTAAATCCTGCAATTCTCCAGTTACTTTAGAATAATTCTCTGCTATTTTGTATGCACTAAACATTAATGCTTTCTTTCCCTCAGACTTGGAAAATATCTTATTGTCAATAGATTTATTAACATACTCTTGCACATTAGACCATGGATTAAAAACTCCTTCACTATAGTTTAAAATTTCATTCTGTTTTTTAACTGAAGCGATTTTTCCCAAATACAGCTCAATAACCTTTTAACCTTGTGAATGTTATAAACAATTACTCATCTAAAGAATGCTAGCTACTTCTTCAGCACAAGTAATCTATCTCTCTTTAACAAAACCTAAAAATAAAGCTATCTGTTGTGAACACGAATCTTAACAAATCTCCTACCTGCTGCCGCCAAAATGTAAGATATTACTCTTAACTAACCAAAGGATCTTATGTTAAAAGCTGTTCACGTCGCAAAATTAATATATACATATATCAATAATGGGCCCTGTGCAAACGAATTTCATATACCGTACTGTATATCTTTGAAACCCTCCAGAAACAGACAACCATACTACCTTCAACTATTTAAACCATCACACATTTATTAAAGAACAGATAAATAACAAGATTACATGTTACTGTTTACAAGGTTAAACACATCAAAACAATTTAACAGAGAAATAATACATAAATGAATATTACCCCGTTTGTTTCCTGTGGGAGTCCTGGCTACAGCTGTTGATGTTTTCCTTTCCAAGATGAACTCTGTCTATTCTCCTTTCTCCTAACCTTTATACCATTTAAGAATGCTGACCATATACTTTTGGCTCTGTTCCAAATAAGGTGCTCTACACTATTGTAAGCTCTTGCTACCCACAGCAATCTTCTCTACCCATATATGATCTTAACTCTTGTTATACATAAACTGGCTACCTCAGCATTGCTCCATGCCTGATGTTTTAAAATAGTAAACAGACATATTAACCTCTTTATAACTGTAATAATACCATCTTTCTAAAACTACAGTAATACTACATTTATACACATTAAAATCTTACAATCTCCTCTAGAGCAGTGATGTTTTGGGGCTGTTGCTGGGCAACACAGACTTTCAACTCCCTCCAAAGGTTTTCTATGGGGTTGAGCTCTGGAGACTGGCTAGGCCACTCCAGGACCTTGAAATGCTTCTTACGAATCCACTCCTTTGTTGCCCGGGCGGTGTGTTTGGGATCATTGTCATGCTGAAAGACCCAGCAACGTTTCATCTTCAATGCCCTTGCTGATGGAAGGAGGTTTGCACTCAAAATCTCACGATACATGGCCCCATTCATTCTTTCATGTACACACATCAGTTGTCCTGTTCCCTTTGCAGAGAAACAGCCCCAAAGCATGATGTTGCCACCCCCATGCTTCACAGTAGGTATGGTGTTCTCTCTCCTCCAAACACGACAAGTTGTGTTTCTACCAAACAGTTCTACTTTGGTTTCATCTGACCATATGACATTCTCCCAATCCGCTTCTGGATCATCCAAATGCTCTCTAGCATACTTCAGATGGGCCCAGACATGTACTGGCTTAAGCAGGGGGACACGTCTGGCACTGCAGGATCTGAGTCCCTGGCAGCGTAGTGTGTTACTGATGGTAGCCTTTGTTACGTTGGTCCCAGCTCTCTGCAGGTCATTCACTAGGTCCCCCCGTGTGGTTCTGGGATATTTGCTCACCGTTCTTGTGATCATTTTGACCCCGCGGGGTGAGATGTTGCGTGGAGCCCCAGATCGAGGGAGATTATCAGTGGTCTTGTATGTCTTCCATTTTCTAATTATTGCTCCCACAGTTAATTTCTTCACACCAAGCTGCTTGCCTTTTGCAGATTCAGTCTTCCCAGCCTGGTGCAGGTCTACAATTTTGTTTCTGGTGTCCTTCGACAGCTCTTTGGTCTTCACCATAGTGGAGTTTGGAGTGTGACTGTTTGAGGTTGTGGACAGGTGTCTTTTATACTGATAACAAGTTCAAACAGGTGCCATTAATACAAGTAATGAGTGGAGGACAGAGGAGCCTCTTAAAAAAGAAGATACAGGTCTGTGAGAGCCAGAAATCTTGCTTGTTTGTAGGTGACTAAATACTTATTTTCCACCATAATTTGCAAATAAATTCTTTCCAAATCAGACAATGTGATTGTCTGGATTTGTTTCCACATTTTGTCTCTCATAGTTGAGGTATACCTATGATGAAAATTACAAGCCTCTCTCATCTTCTTAAGTGGGAGAACTTGCACAATTGGTGGCTGACTAAATACTTTTTTGCCCCACTGTATATTATAACCCCAAAAGCTCTCATGGGGCCCTATTTCACATGTGGCTACCCTTGACGACAATTTAGTAAAGTGATCCCAGTAACAGCAGTGGTCACTGGTGACACTGGGCCATTTTCAATTTTATTTACTAAAATCTAAGCAAAAATATACATTTGTTTTTATAGTTTTTGTGCAGCTATCACACATGCCAGTAATTATAAATATCATAGTGGTATATTGTATAACATGAGCTGGTTTACTAATCAGTGAAATATAGAGAGACAGGAAGTCAGATTCTGCCCAAGCTCAGAAGAGGCAGAAGGCAACCTAAGTAATCAGCATGTCTTCTCCCTTATAAAGCTGTGGGCATTGGCTACTCTGAGAATTTTTATTTGCTCATTTTACAAGAAAACATGTAAGTTGTTTGCTGTTTTTAACACAATCTGTTTCTTTTTATGTTTACTTTGATTAAACATACATTTTATTTACTAAAGAAGAACTATCCCTTTAAGGCTTTGCACATAGGACACCACATATCACAATACCCCCCCCCCCTCTTTGTGGATTTCTATTTTTGTTATGATGTGTGGGCATTGCTTACTGCATACAGATGTGCCTTGAAATGACCCCAGGGTCACCGAAAACATTCTTATTAACCAAAATTAACCAAAAGGTAGATACAAAAAAAACATTAAAGAAAACCATATATATTACTATAAAATATAGTTTAACATTGTTGAACTGTTGCTAAAATGATTGTTCAATGCAAATTTGTAACCGCACAAACATATAAGACATAGTTCACATACGCACTGATTACATTAGTATTCATTAAAGGGACATGAAAACAAAAAAATGATCATTTTAAACAACTTTCCAATTTACTTTTATTATCTAATTTGCTTCATTTTGTTTAACATGTTCATAAGTGATATTGGAAGTGGGCTTAAAGGGAAGGTTTGCCTGTTTGCTGATGATACAAACATTTTTAACAGAGTTGATGTTCCAGGAGGGGTTGATCAAATGAACTGTGATATTAAAAAACTGATTAAATAAATGGGATCTGAAATTTAATATTAACAAGAGCAAAATTATGCATATAGGATCCAAAAACCCAATGGTAAGTTAAAGTCTTAATGGTACATTACTGACTGTAACTAAAGAAAAAAGGGATTTAGAAATTATTATTTCAGATTATTTAAAATTAGATAAACAATGCAGTAGTGCAGCCAGTAAGGCCAGTCGAATACTTGGTTGCATTGGGAGAGGTATTAGTGGCAGAAATACCAAGGTTCTTATGCTACTTTACAGATCATTAGTTAGGCCTCATCTGAAATACTGTGTACAGTTCTGGAGACCATGGGGCATATTTATCAAAGCGTCAATCTCAGTGCATTCGCCAGCGTCAATACGCTCGCCAGACATCGCTGCCGCGGATCCACATACGATCCCCTTATTTATCAAAGTAACCATCAAAAACACGCGGGTCAAGTACGGTGCAGTGAGCATCAGACTGTTGTTAACTAACAGTCATTGGTGTCGCGGTTATTCAGGTTTTTCCCAACTTTATTTATACCATTTCATTATTGTCCATAAACAAGCACATTTCTCTAAAGCTAATCTTTATTTTTCATCTGTTAATGTCCAAGAAATAGCTACATTTATACCTCAACAAACAATATCTCATAGGAAGTTATTTTTATATTTATTTGTTATATGATACTTTCACATAAATGAATGTGTATTTGTATTTCTAGAAATCATGATATGCTTTTATCTCTCTTTTATTTTTTATAAAATGATTATTAATGCTAGAATGTGTACATATATATTTGCACATACTTGTGTATACATATATATATATATATATACAAACAAAAAGGTATTAGTGCACATCCATTTTCAAAAGCACAACATATTTTTTGAACTGCTGCAAAAAAATTGCCTGCACAAAACACCAAGAGACAACTATTCTTTTTAAATAAAATTGGGATCTTAGTCACACAATATATGGCCATATTCTGCTTAGCCAGTCACCAACTTACAAGGTGCCCCAATATAGATTGGTCCTAAAACTACAGTCCTTTGCCACAGAGGGCTGAGTCATTCCTGATTTTACTCTTCATAATAGAATGAGACTCCCTGGCTTAATATTCACAACTCTATTACACTGTCATGAGCACACCTGAGCTTGGGTGGGGTGCTTTAACCAATGGGAGCTGGTCAGTCTCCCTGATTTTGTTTTAATACAATTACAAAATTTGGTTTAGCACACCTTGGGGCAACTTGTAAGTTGGTGACTGGCTAAGCAGAATATGGCCATATTGTGTGACTAAGATCCCATTTTTATTTAAAAATATTAGTTGTCTCTTGATGTTTTTTGCAGGCAATTTTTGCATCAGTTCAAAAAATATGTTGTGCTTTTGAAAATGGATGTATGCTAGGTCATATTGGCAGCACTCCCAAAGAAGTGGATATAAACTTTTTGTAAGGTGTGCTTAACCAAATTTTGTAAATATATATATATATATATATATATATATATATATATATATATACTGTGTATATATATATATATATATATATATATATATATATATATGTGTGTGTGTGTGTGTGTGTGTTATGTCTGAAATCATTTGCAAACATATTTACATGTCCCTAAGTTCCTTTTCTTGTTCTAAACAATGTTTTCTGTCATATCTCTTTGTTTATTTATACCACTATATATATACTGTATATTATAAATGTATTATTATTCTGAGCAGGAATAATTGCGAATATAACATGTAATCAGGGTATCATATGTATTTATTTGCAATCAATGGATATTTTAGGAGCTGGGCCAGTTTTCTCTCTGCACCTGTCTAACCCCTCCTGATTGCAATCTAGTTTTAAAAACCACCTCTACACAGGTATTATAAAATGGGCTGGCATATAAGATGACATTTCTTACTGAAAAATAAATTCAACAGAAGGAATAAATACATTGAAAATAGCATGACAGTAAAAAGTTTATTTTAATTTCTGAATCATGACAGTTTAATGTTAGGTGGGCTATCCCTTTGAGCTACCAGTTTAAGATTATATTTTAAAATCCTTGTCTAAAATATTACACTGTGTGTCCTAATGTCAGCATCGATGTTTATCCTTAATACTAATTTCACATATACATACCTTCAAAGTATAATACACAATGTAACAATACACAATGTAACAAATGGCACTTATTGTTAGTGATAGTTTATAATGTATAGTTGAATCAGATTGGCTGATGTAATAAATCATGTGATTATGCATATTCCAATCAAAAGTGGTTGAAAAAATCACTAGTGTGTGGGTTGTTTAGGAGTTTGCGTCATAATTGATGCGAAAAGTGTTGAGTCAAATTTGGTGCGAGAGTGTGACTTATATTACATGGCTTAAACATGGTGCACATAGATTTTTCCAAAAAATAAGAAGGAAGTAAGCTATATTATGTTGTGTATTTATTGAATTTTTATCTCTATATCTATTAGTGCAACAAGTTTGGGGCAAAACCTTGCACCACATTTGGAGAAATATTGTCCCCTTGCTTTGTAATGAGAAACAAAGTTGTAACATAATCCATAAGTAGTAATGTATTTTTCATTTTTATCCCTATATCTACTAGTGCACCAAATGTGAAGCAATAATATTGTTTGATTTAGAAAGGGTATGCAATTTTAATAAAGTTTCTAATTTACTTTTATTATGTAACATGCTTCATTCTCTTGCAGCATCAAACATAAGCTTTCTGTGTTTTCAGACTCCCTTTGAGTTCTATGGCATTCACAACCTCAAGGGTGCCGAATTAAAAACTAGGTACGCTGCGTCAGAATACACGCGAGCGTACCTGTTAAATGTTTGATAAATTGGGAAAAGGGTCAAATTGTCACACTGCTCTCTGCTCTGCTGTGGCTATTGCCACGGACACAGGCACTCCTCCTATTGCTAGGGATACGGCAGTGTAACTGCAGCACGGTGATGACATCCTCACCGCTTGACCTGTCTTCCCTATGAAAAGGCCTCATTCTCTCTCACCTGTGCCCAAGTATAGGTGTTTCTTCTTGTGCTTCTGGGTGCTGTATATCTGTATGCTGAATTGCTGTACTGAACTCTGCCTGTTTGACTACTCTGCTTGCCTTAACCCCTGAATTGCTGGACTGCTTAACTGTTGATGAACTCTGTCTGTTTGACTAAGCTGCTTGCCTTAAACTCTGCATTGCTGGATTGCTTAACTGTTGATAAATTCTGCCTCTTTGACTATGCTGCTTGCCTTAACCCCTAAATTGCTGGACTGCTTAACTGTTGATGAACTCTGCCTGTTTGACTACTCTGCTTGTCTTAACCCCTGAATTGCTGGACTGCTTAACTGTTGATGAACTCTGTCTGTTTGACTAAGCTGCTTGCCTTAACCCCTGAATTGCTGGATTGCTTTAACGTTGATTTACTCTGCCTGTTTGACTACTCTGCTTGCTTTAACCCTAAAATATTGGATTGCCATTCTGTTGCCGAACTCTGCCTGCCTGACCATTCTATTGATTTACCCTTGAACTGCCTTACCTCTGGATTCCCTATCTATTGCCGTCAGAGACTATCCTGTCTGTTTCAGTCCTTCAAGTGGTTTACCCTTGAACTGCCTAACTGCTGGATTCCCTACCTATTGCCGTCAGAGACTATCCTGTTTGTTTCAGTTCTTCAAGTGGTTTACCCTTGAACTGCCTAACCGCTGATTCCTGGAAAAAAAGGCACTTGAGAGGTGATATGATTACTTTATACAAGTATATTTAAGGCCCATATGCATAGTTAGTGAAAGCTCTGTTTATTCCAAGCAGAAGCGGACTGACCCTTCCTTTGTTGAAGAGTAATCCTAGGTGATTGCAAGAGCGTGCAGGCAGCAGTGTTTGTATAACAGTGCAATAAACATGCCATAGACTGCTAAAGACACATGCACGCTCCTAAGCTGCTATTAGCCTACCTAGGTTTATAATTCAACAAAGGATAACAAGAGAAAAAAAGCAAATTTGATAACAAAAGTAAATTAGAAAGTTGTTTAAAATTGCATGGTCTATCCTAATTTTGAATGTATAATTTTGACCTTACTGTCCCTTTAAATTAACTTGTTTTTAATTATTGATTGGGCCTGCTTGTCACATTTCTACAAAGGCGACCATTTTCTCATTACTATGAGTTTCTTCTAATTTTGCCATCAGCTTGTTTATTCAAGTTGCAGATCTTAGATTCAAGCTATCTTCAAGACTCAGTAGCTGATTTTTTCAAAAAGTTAGGCTAATGCAGTTTTTCTTCCCTAAAAGCCAGACATAATGTTTCCTGAAGCAGTCTACAATACTGTGTGTCATTAAACCCTTGGTTGCCGTACAGGACTGCAGTGCATTGCTTAGCATTGTATTTGCAGTGTGGAGGCCAATCGGTTAAGTATTCAAAGTTTTAAAACATACATTTAAAAAGTGATCTTTGCATAACTTGTACATAATCACTCTGGTCTGATCTGATTATGTGACTACTGACTAGTGACTTAGGGCCAAGCTCTCTGCTCTGGTGAGATTATCTAAGAGGTCCATCAACAATTATAGAATGGCAAATTATAGCTTGAGAGCTGTTTATCCCACTATGTAGGACTCTGGATTTTAGAGGCACCTACATTGCAATAAAATGCTAAAAAAAAAGCTCCCAAAGTTTTTGCAAGATTTCTCTCCTTCCTAATGATTTGATTACCAGGTCTGAGCCTGAGGTCTTGTTTGTCTCATTCTCTCTCTACAAAGCTTTTGCCTGTTGTGACTGTAAAGAGAGAGAGAGACCCTAGTCAGACAGGCAGGGAGAAGCAGGGGTGAATAGAGCCCTTAACCTTTTTGCCCGGGAGCCCCACGGAAAGGAGATTTAATCTCCAGCAATGTAAACATTTTTTCACTGTAAGAGCAATCAAATTGTGGAACTCATTATCTAAGAAGGTAGTGAATGCCAATACCTTAGATATACTGTATTTAAAAATGACTTAGATACATTTCTGTCTAGAAACAGAATTCAGGGATATATTATAAATCTGGTTGGATCTGTATAGGTTAAACTCAAGGGACTTCTGTCTTTTTTTCAAACATCTTTTATGCTACTATGTATTATTATTATTATTATTATTATTATTATTATTATTATTATTAGTAGTAGTAGTAGCAGTAATTTGTAGAGCACTAACATATTCTGCAGTTCTAATGATCCATCAGTTTCCATGAATTACACCATGTGAAGAAAAAGCTTATGGAACAATGCAACCAAGCATAGTAATTTAACAGGCTCCTAGAGGTGGGCTTCCAAGGCCAGAGATGATCTGCTTAATTTGTGGTGTAAGGATGGAATAGGACAACAGCTGCCCTACTGGTAGGGGTGAAAGCACCAGCCTTTAGTCAGCCCACTACTCAGAAGGACAAACTTTACAAGAGGCCCATGCAGCTATAACTGCTGCCTTTCTTTACCTGATAACAGTAATCTGGTGAAGGTGGAATCCAGGGATATCCCCAGTGACATTATCAGTGTGTTCACTAAGGTCACAGAGGACTCCTCAGGCACTTCCTCAGTTTCATGGACATACATGCAAGAACTCTAATCACCCTTAAGCAAATGTGCAGATACTCTTGTTTACTCTTGCCCACACCCTTAGGCACTCTCCCACTTTCATGTGCACACCGCAGTCTCCAACCCTAATACATTCCCACCCAAATAGTGTCTACTCCTATACACACACACATACAGGTGCTTCCTCAAATTCCTGGCTCTGATGGGTCACATAAGGCTGTATCATTACAGCCAAGGTCAGAAAATGCACAAATAGGCCAAATAAAATTGCTTACCTTTTTATATATACACACATTCACACATGCTCACTCACTCACACACTCACACATGTTCGTTCACTCACACTTACATTCAAAGACACTCACATTCGCACACTTGTAACACACACACTCACACACTCCGCTTGCTCACTTTTCACACAAACACACACACACCTACTCACCTACCTTGTTAGGACAGTAGCAGCTCCATTTACTGACCTCTATGCAGATTGTTTGAAAATGGAATTAAATAACATAATAATAATAATAATAATAATAATATATTGCAACCTATATGCAGTATATATATATATATATATATATACACATATATATATATATATATATATATATATATATATATATACATATCCTCATCTCTAGTGTAATGAAGTAGTTAATAACCATAGTGTGTAATAGCACAACCTTATTTCCTATAACATACAGTGAGAGCAGCTATTTGCTTGTGAGCACTGCAGGGATATATTGTGCATCACATGCAGCAGATCTCACAGTGTATTTATATATCCTCATCTCTAGTGTAATGCAGTAGTTAATAGTGTGTTATAGCACAACCTTATTTCCTATAACATAAAGTGAGAGAAGCTATTTACTTGTGAGCACTGCAGGGATATATTGTGCATCACATGCAGCAGATCTCTCAGTATGTACAATGACCTTCAGACTGATTCACCTTCACATTAATGAATCATCTCATCTGTGTCCGCGGTATAGCCTGAGGCAGCACAGACACTAAACTTTAACTGTCAGATTAACAACAAAATAAAGAAGAGCATGAGCAGTGAGTCATTTAATGCAGGTCTCTGTAATCCAATGGGAAGCTATGTAGCCAGCAGGCACCTCAGATTAGGGAATTCTATGTAACAAATGTAATTTACATTTACTGACACAATGTTATTGCTGCTTTCATTCTGTACATCATTTGTATTTTTTTTAGTAAATTTTATACTGAATTAGGAAGTAACAAGCTCACCAGCATTTTATGTGCATCTATAAGCTGATTTGTTACCAAATTACTTTGCTAACACACAGATAACCATGATACCACAACTCTGTTATCCTAGCTATGAAAAAAACCTGAAGTTGCTCTTCTGGACCAAATCTATTGTCTTCACAAGTACCAAAAGACACAAGTAAAGGAATATTTACAAAGCAACAGGCGGACAAGTTCCCAAGCAGAGAACCTGTCCGCCACAAGCGGCACTTGTGATGCAACATTACTAGTGTAATCCCACCCCCTGCTCTTACACAACCAATTGCGTTACATCAAGACCTGCCAATCACACAAAACAAGTGAGTACTGGGTGATTTATCTCTGCCATCTCTTAGGTGGTGAAGAGAATAAGAAGCAGGTTGTAGGTTCATTCAAGAGAGACTGAACCTCAAGATATTAGAAACTGCAAATACAACTAAACTACTGAATCTTTAGTAAAGTTCTATACAATTAGTGATGGCAATAGCTCCCCAGCTAAGAGTACACTGCAATCTGCCTCATCTGACATTTCATCTGACATCTGCAGTTCCAAACAGAGGCACAACTTCACACATCAATCCTTAAAGGGGCATTAATATGTATTAGACAAAGTGATAAAGTCCTGTCTTTGGAGGCTTTTTTTGTGCATTACATAGAAGTGCTTCTCCTTTACATGCAGAACCCTGTAAATGGCTAGAATAAAGTGAAGGACTAATTTAAAGTGCTCCCATCAAGGGGAAAAACAGAATTTATACTTACTGATAAATGTATTTCCTTCGGGCTGATAAGAGTCCATAGCTTCATAACATGTGGGATATATTCCAGCCTATCAGGAGGAGGTCAATAACCCTCACAGAGCTTTAGCCCCTCCCACCTCCTCTCCCTCTCCAGTTTACGTATAGCCGAGCAGAGGAGAGAGACAGAAAAAAAGGTAGGAAAGACAGAAAGCAGGGTTACGAGATGCTAATGAGAACTGTCACCCATATACAAAAATAGGGTGGGGACTATGGACACTCATCAGCCAGAAGGAAATAAATTTATCAGTAAGTATGAGAGTCCATGTTAACAGGTTCCTATTTGCCAGACACTGTGGCCTAAAGAACTTTCCTGCCAAAAACTGCACCAGAAGAAGCATAAATGTTAAATAACAAAAAATTGGAAAAAGTGTGAAGGGGAGACCGAGTTGCCGCCTTACAAAACTGTTCCAATGAGGTATCTTTCTTTAAAGCCCAGGAAGTAGATACTTATCTCTTGGAGTGAGCAGTTAATCTCTTTGGTGGTAAATTTACTGCAAAAGAGTAAGTGTTACAAATCTGCTTGAGCCAGGATGCCAGGGCCACCACAGTAGCTTTCTGACCCTTCCTAGGACCAGAGTAGTGGACAAAAAAAACTGGAAGTTTGTCTGTCTTTAGTAGCCTGAATATAGAACTTTATAGAGCTTTCTGACCCTTCCTAGGACCAGAGTAGTGGACAAAAAAACTGGAAGTTTGTCTGTCTTTAGTAGCCTGAATATAGAACTTTACTTCACAACCTAGATGTTGTCAGAGTTTTAATCCTTCCTTTTGGATTCAAAGGCATTAGTCACTAAAAAGGAACAACTATTTCCTGATTAATAATTTCTGAAGATATCACCTTTGGAAGAAAATCATATTTGGTCCACAGGAATAAAATATCCATCCAGGACAACATTTTAAAGTCTGAAATATGCATAGGTTCAAAAGGAGAACCTTGCAGAACAGAGAGAACAAAAGTTTAAGTTCCAAGGAGGAGAAATTGGACTATCAACAGTAGACTTGTGTGCGACGGAAAAATTTGTTTCGGTTCATTTCAGACCAATTCAGATTTTTTCGAATTTCGTTTTCAGATCGATTTGAATTCAGATACATTCAAATGTATTTGTTTCAGATTTATTCAGATTCAAATAAATTTGGATGTATTCAGTTCGGATTTGATTCGGAAATTCGGAAGTCTGGTATGTGTTAGGTGGGATGTGCTGTGTATTAGACTAGTATTATGTACTGTATCTTAGGTGTAACCCATCTTAATCAACATAAGTACCAACCTCACAGGTACCAGCTACACAATATGCACAGAGCTAGCAGAGGTACGTGTATATAACCTAATATACAGTACATAATACTAGTGTAATACATAGCATATCCCACCTAAGTACCAACCTCACAGGTACCAGCTACATAATGTGCCCTGCACAGAGGTAGCAGAGTGATATAACCTAATGTACTGTACAATACTAGTGTAATTGTGATTAGTCCATGGCCATTAGAATGTAACAAATAAATCCGAACTAATTCAGATTTATTCGTTGCAAATGCATTCGGATTAGTTTTGTTATGTTGCTAGGGTAATTCGGAAATTTGAATCCACCGAAACTCCAAATTTAACAAATTTGTCTGAATTTCGGAACAAAATGCACATGTATAATCAACAGGACAAATTCTCACCATGGCTTGAACAAAAGTTTGAACATCTGGCAACTTAGCCAACTTTTTTTTTAAACAAAACAGATAATTCGATATCTAACCCTTTAGAGAGCTAGCCGATAGGCTCTTATTTAGTCCATCCTGAAGGAACTGAAGTATTCTGGGAATTTTAAAGCATTTCCAAGAAAAAAACGCAAGAAGGACACCAAAGAAACAAAGCTTTCCATATGTTATGAAAAATTATCTGTTTAACTGGCTTACTTGCATAAAGCAAAGTATAGATATCAGAGTCAGAGAAACCACTGATCTTGAGGTCTAAGCGTTTAAACTTCACGGTGTCAAATTCAGCAAACTAAGATCTGGGTGAAACAAAGTTCCTTGAGACAGAAGATCCTTCCTTAGGGATTGGGTCCATTTAAGAAGAAAATAAATCAGAATATGGTCCACATACCATACTGCAGGCCCAATCCAAAGTTATGCAAATTACTAAAGCTGAATCTTGTTTAATTCTTGCAATGGCTCTTGAAAGAAGAGCAAATTGGGAAAACAGGAACTTTAAATGAAATATTCAGGGACAAACTAAGGCATCTATCATAGAGCTTTGGAGTCTCTATATCTGGCGCAATATGCTTAAAGCTCTGATTTAGCTTGTACACCATTAGATCTATACATGGTAAAACCCAATTTTGAATAAATTGGTTGAATATGTCTTGATGAAGAACCGATTCTCCTGACTGAACAGATTAAAGAAAATAGTCTGCTTCCCAATTGTTGACTCCTTGAATATGAAGTTGATAGAGAACAGCTTTCCTTCTCTATTCATAACAGAAATAGGCATTTTATTTTTTATTTTATTTTTTTTATTGAGGTTTTACAGAACAAACATATAACAGAAATCGCCTGTGAACAACATAAATGAAAGATACAATTAAAATTGAGTAAATTATTCAAAAAATTGTAAAGTATACAATAAGTAGGCTAATGAAACCTCGATTTTATGATAGGCAGCCCAAATGACTGACCAGTTAGAAACCGAAGGCCCGATCCGATATGCAGCGTCTCCCGCAAAAGCCGGCAACGCCAAGTTTTGCACGGGTTTGGTATCACATAGACAGCGTAACCTAGAAGTTAGGCTTGTATATTTCTGCCTTCGGCCGTAGTTTTTTGGCCCATAGACAGGTATACCAAACTCGCGCAGTTTGGTATCCAATATACAGCGTAAGGACTTACGTGGCGTAAATGGAGAAATATTACTCCATTTTCACCTCGCCTCAAAATGCAGCCGTAGTAAGCCTTACGCTGTCTATTGGAGCCCCGTAACTCCCTAAACTACCTGACAAATAAAACCTAACACCTAATGCATGCGCAATGTCTACCTGTCAACCGCAATCTGCTAAATAAAACCTAACACCTAACGCATGCGCAATGTCTATCTACCTGTCAACCGCGATCCCCCGCCGCAATCCCTAATAAAGTATTTAACCCTTAAACCGCCACTCCCGGACCCCGCCGCCACCTACCTTAAATGTATAACCCCCTAATGTGAGCCTTTGCCACGCCGCCATCTATATTACCTACCCCCTAATGTGAGCCCCTTACACCGCCGCCAGCTATATTACCTACCCCCTAATGTGAGCCCCTTACACCGCCGCCATCTATATTAACTACCCCCTAATGTGAGCTCCTACCTCGCCGCCAGCTATATTAAAATTATTAACCCCTAATCTAATCCCCCTAAAGTAATCACCTCTATTACCAGCCCTTAAAAGGGCCTTTTGCGTGACATTGCCCCAAAGTAACAGCTCTATTGCCAGCCCTTAAAAGGGCTTTTTGCGGGCCATTGCCCTAAAGTAATCAGCTCTTTTACCAGCCCTTAAAAGGGCTTTATGCGGGGCATTGTCACAAAGTAATCAGCACTATTGCATCTAATCTAAATCCCCCTACACCGCCGCCACCTATAATAAATGTATTACCCCCAAATCTAATCCCCCTACACCGCCGCCACCTATAATAAATGTATTACCCCCTAATCTAATCCCCCTACACCGCCGTCACCTATATTAAATAGATTAACCCCTAATCTGACCCCCCTACACCGCCGCCACCTATATTAACTATATTAACCCTAATTATATTAGGGTTAATATAGTTAATATAGTTATTATATTATATATATTAACTATATTAACCCTAATTATATTAGGGTTAATATAGTTAATATAGTTATTAGATTATATATATATTAACTATATTAACCCGATCTAACCCTAACACCCCTAACTAAATTCTTATTAAAATAAATATAATTAATATTAATATTATTAATTAAAATATTCCTATTTAAAACTAAATACTTACCTATAAAATAAACCCTAAGATAGCTACAATATAATTAATAATTACATTGTAGCTATTTTAGGGTTTATATTTATTTTACAGGTAACTTGGTATTTATTTTAACTAGGTACAATAGCTATTAAATAGTTAATAACTATTTAATAGCTACCTAGTTAAAATAATTACCAATTTACCTGTAAAATAAATCCTAACCTAAGTTACAAATACACCTACACTATCAATAAATTAAATAAACTACAAATATCTAAACTACAATTAAATACACTAAACTAAATTACAAAAAAAAACAAACACTAAATTACAAAAAATAAAAAAAGATTACAAGAATTTTAAGCTAATTACACCTATTCTAAGCCCTCTAATAAAATAACAAAGCCCCCCAAAATAAAAAAAATTCCCTACCCTAATCTAAATTACAAAAGTTAACAGCTCTATTACCAGCCCTTAAAAGGGCCTTTTGTGGGGCATGCCCCAAAGAAATCAGCTCTTTTGCCTGTAAAAAAACCCAACACCCCCCCACCCACCACGCACATACCCCTATTCTAACCCACCCAATCCCCCCTTAAAAAAACCTAAGTCTAACCCCCAAGTGCTCCTTACCTGTCCTGAAGACCGGCGGAGAAGGTCCTGTTCCAGGCGGAGATGTCTTCTTCTTCCAGGATCGAGCCGGTGCGGAGCGGAGGAGTTGAAGACCGATGACCACGGAGCTGAAGACCGTCCATCTGGAACTGAAGACCGGCGATGCTGGAACTGAAGATCGGCGACGCTGGAACCGAAGACCTCTGGAATTGAAGACCGGAGCCGGAACGTGGAGGATCCTCTTCATACGATCGCCGCAGTACACTGAATAGGAATTCAAGGTACGCAATTAAAAATGGCGTCCCTTGAATTCCTATTGGCTGATTTGAGCCTTCAAATTCAAATCAGCCAATCGGATGCGAGCTACTTTAATTCTATTGGCTGATTTGAATAGCCAATAGAATAAGAGCTACTGTAATTCTATTGGCTGATTAGAATAGCCAATAGAATTACAGTTGCTCTTATTCTATTATTCTATTATTGAATTTGAAGGCTCAAATCAGCCAATAGGAATTCAAGGGACGCCATTTTTAATCGCGTACCTTGAATTCCTATTCAGTGTACGGCGGCGATCGTATGAAGAGGATCCTCCACATTCCGGCTCCGGTCTTCAGTTCCAGAGGTCTTCGGTTCCAGCGTCGCCGATCTTCAGTTCCAGGATCGCCGGTCTTCAGTTCCGCGGTCATCGGTCTTCAACTCCTCCGCTCCGCGCCGGCTGGATCCTGGAAGAAGAAGAGGTCGCCGCCTGGAAGAAGACATCTCCGCCTGGAACAGGACCTTCTCCGCCAGTCTTCAGGACAGGTAAGGAGCACTTGGGGGTTAGACTTAGGTTTTTTTAAGGGGGGATTGGGTGGGTTAGAAGAATAGGGGTATGTGGGTGGTGGGTTGTAATGGGGGGGGGATGTTGTTTTTTTTACAGGCAAAAGAGCTGATTTCTTTGGGGCATGCCCCACAAAAGGCCCTTTTAAGGGCCGGTAATAGAGCTGTTAACTTTTGTAATTTAGATTAGGGTAGGGAAATTTTTTTATTTTGGGGGGCTTTGTTATTTTATTAGGGGGCTTAGAATAGGTGTAATTAGCTTAAAATCCTTGTAATCTTTTTTTATTTTTTGTAATTTAGTGTTTTTTGTTTTTTTTTGTAATTTAGTTTAGTGTATTTAATTGTAGTTTAGTTTAGATATTTGTAGTTTATTTAATTTATTGATAGTGTAGGTGTATTTGTAACTTAGGTTAGGATTTAGGCGCCGTATATAAGATAGCTCGAGTTGCGAGCTGAAACTATGGGCGGCGCAGGTTTCCATGCTTGCGCCGAAACCTGCACCATATATCGGATCGCGCCCAGACTGTCAGGCCATACGGCCTCTGAAAATATAAGAAAAGAAAACTGGTGGACAGATAAATAGCTTTTTTGTGAGCTTCAGGATATGGGGGGGCAGGATATTCAGCGGGTAAGCACCGCTAGTCAAATATGGGGGAGTGTGGAGGGGCGGAGCCAAATAAAAGAGCGACAGGAAGAATGTGATGGGACCTCTAAGAAAGTTACTGGAGAGTTGGGAGTAGATCAAAAAGTCAACATAGAACATATGTTATATGGCGTCTAGAAATACAAGGGCACATAAAAAAAATTATGCAGTCAGGGGGTTATTACATAAAATGTACTTAGTTTCCCCTTTATACATAGATAGGGAGGGCCCTATAGCGTATGAGAACATATTAAGATAAAAAAATAAAACTAGCAAGAAGCATAGTAAACCAGACTTGAGAGTATTGATTAGGCATAATATCATCAAACATAAGGAATAAGGCAAGTATTATACTAAATTCTAGACTAAGAGAGTATAAGTAGCTATGTTGACCTGATTTGTTCAAAATTGAAGAAGGATGGCGTAGGGGATAGGCAGAAGATAGCTTTTATGATAAGCTGTAAGAAGAAACTTCAATGTTCTGTAACATCTATACTATATAAAATATAACTATTATATGGCGAAATAAACTAAAAAATCAACTATGTTTGCCAGTTGTATAAACTAGCACTGGTAATTGACACAACAAAAGTGTGTAAGGGTTACTCAGGCCTAGCCCTTGAGGGAGTTGTATATATTGGGTGTAGAAGCACTTTGGTTAAGCTGGCTCGTATATACTAATATTATAGTTTTGTTACAAAGAACAAATTATCAAGCTACAGTATAGGAGGTGCTTCCCATCCCTAGTGAACACAAAGGAAAAATACATCCGTTTCTATACCCACATCACCGTTATTGTAGGCTAAAGTCCAGCATGTACATTTGATGACATCATAGAAGTTTTTTTTGGGAAAGGAAGAGGTCTCTTGCATAGAGCGAGAGCTTAATATGTATAATAGCGTAGAATATGAAGCGTGTATAATTATAGGCACTGGGACTACATACCCAATAGTAAAAAAAATAAAAAGTATATAAGAAGTATATCTGAGTCTAATATATAATCCTTGAGCTATTTTAAGAGGAGAGACTTGTACGGGAGAGAAGTAGAAATGCATAGCAATCAGTAAACATATAGGCACGTACATATATACAGAGCATCAATTCTGCTATTGCAACTAATATGTGAACTGAC
Source organism: Bombina bombina (assembly GCF_027579735.1). Lineage (NCBI taxonomy): Eukaryota > Metazoa > Chordata > Amphibia > Anura > Bombinatoridae > Bombina > Bombina bombina. The sequence goes on from NC_069503.1 coordinate 1,107,226,331, forward strand.
TGTTCCTGTCATATTATACTGACTCTATGCATAGGTTCTACATGTCATTAATAAACTGCATATCTACTAGTTAAAGCATGCAAGGTGTGCATCTGAGTCTAATATATAACCCTTAAGCTACTGTAAGAGGAGAGACTCATATAGGAGATAAGTGAGAGTGCATAGTAATTATTAAACATATGAGTTTGTGCATATATACAATTATACAGAGCATCTATTCTGCCATTGAAACAAACATATGGGACATATATAACAAGCATATGACTTGAAAAATGCACAAAAACTGTACCTGTCTTTTACCTCTGACTATACAATAAATATACACTTGCCTCAGCTAATCTATGAGCTAATGTAATATTTGAAAATGTTAGAACCTGTTCTATAAGGGATGGTCACTCCTAACATTACAACAATAAAACAAAGGTCCATGTTTGAGTCAGAAGTTCATCCCAACCTTAGGCTATGAGACTAAAACATATCAAAAGAGCAGATAATATTCTCAATGAGTCTTTATATTGGGCTTATAACCCAAGTCCCTGAGTGATTTACGATATAATGCACTTTGAGGCAGGGGATTCAAGAGAACTACAGCAGTCTGCTTGAGAGTCAAGATCATGCATTCACTGCTATATAAAGAGAGGGGCTAGGGGTCTAACCCACTCCGGTCTTCCACAGGAGCCGTTTCAATAATTGGAGTGTGTCCACACTATCGGTAATATATATAAAGTGCTCTTCTAGACAGACCATATCTCCCTTATTATGTATTGCTCCGGCTATGTTGATGTGGGGAGAGCTATCTTTAGGCTGCTGTGGCTGATGTGTCAGGGATCCCTGAAGAGGTGCAGTGATGGTTCCTCCCTTGATGTAGGAAAGGCTTACAGGTTGCTGTCGCAACGCTGATTCTGAGTCCAGGTCTAGAGCCTGAGTAGGTGCCAAGTGTTTCGTTATTTCTAGCACTTTCCATTCCGGTTCTTTTGCAGGCTCAGTCTCTCTGTGGTGTATACGTTGCTGGCTAGTTATGTCATGTAAGGAGGTGTCACCTATATCTGGCAAAGGGTCTGCTATGTTGATAGGTGTATCCTCAGCCAGCACTGCAGCGGAAGGAGCGCCAACAGCATCTTTCAAAGTATCTACTAGCTCAGCATGGTGTAGATCGAGCCGATCACATAATGCTGCCAAAAGGGAAGCTACCAGCTCCATGGAGACACCGTTATGAATGAAGTGAGACAGGGAGTGGCACTCTCAATGGGTTCAAAGTGGATGTCTAGTAACCCCAGCTATTTACCGCAGCTTTCATTTTGTATAGCATATCAAAGTAGGTCTGAGGGGTTGAGACTGCTTTCACTTAGTTAGCAAGGCCGGTAGTGTTCTCTTTTGATGCGCGGGTGTGGAAGATGGAGTCTCACGCCAAAACTGTAAATCTCTTAAGGTGCTTGGCCAAACAGCCCTCTTATGTGGAGAATATAATGGGCGTAATAAGGGAGTATGCTGGGATCGGCACCCAGGATACCCGGTACTGCAGGGGAGCGGTGAGTTACTCACATAGATCCTCAGACTCTATCCGTTGCAGTCCGTCTGCCTTTTCAGCAGTGACCCTCAGGTGCTTCCTAGTCAGCGTCTTGTTTTTCTTGAGAGGACCAGGCTCCGGAGCGGGTCTCCCGGTAGCAATGCAGGTCTCTAGTGAAGGTTGTAAACAGCTCGGAGTATCATGCACTCTTATGTGCCGGGATACAAGGCCTCAAGTTGTTTTAGACTGGTCACGGCTCACAATCTGTCACAAACTCAGGGATAAAGACTGCTGCAAGTGTAGAGGTGTTCTATTACTGAGAGTACCTGTGCTTGAGGATATATTTTGCCCTCTTTTTCCTACAAATTAATATAAATGTATGTTAGGAGTGAGGAGCTTCTCGTGAACACGTCTGTTCTGCTTGGTTGTTGGCTCCGCCCCCCTCAGAAATAGGCATTTTTTTGCATGGAGAGGGAGATGCAAGTCCCTCCTTGATAGTTGATTTGAGCAACCACTGTAAAGATGTCTTTTCAGAAATGGAGATGAGACTTGACTAAGAATGGACTATGGCCTTAAGAGCTCTAAGAAATGCTTGGAGTTCTATAATATTGAGTGGTAACCTGACCCCCAGAGGAAACCTAACTCCTTGCATCCCCTAGACCTCTAGATGTTCCCCTGGCCCAGACGAGTTGAGAGCACTGAAAACAAAGAAAGGAAAGCAAAAAAGGATGCATAAATGCTATAGAGCAAGGAAACCAAAGTACATTTGAGATAGCCGTGAGGAAAATAGGAACCTGGTAAGACACTGTAAAAGCTGCCTGGACATTAGGGCTTACCTTCCACATTTGCTAGGCAGACTCATGAAATCTAAGTGAAATACTGAGCATAGCACCTTGTCACATCTGAGAATAGTCTGTGATTCCTGGATTGAAGCCTCTGCTGTCCTTGAAGCACAGGTGGGCTGAGGAAAAACGTGAATCAGACACCCCCTGCACAACAAAAAATATGTTAAAACACACATATAATAGATTCCTTATTTGTGAACTAGGTATGTTAAAGGGACAGTACACTGTAAAATTGTTTTTATATTAATGTAATTTCAATGACTTGTTAAACCAGCTGCAGAGTATAAAATGAATGAGAAATTGCATTTTCAGGTTCATTTGTGTATATGAAGTAGCTGGTTTTGTGCTTTTAAACCACAGCCTATTACAATGGGTTGAGCTTCAGGTAATATCAGATCTCATTATGTTATCACTTTATGTACACATGCTTGCTTCCTTATCTTATATTTGTCTGGAAAACCAAAGCTCAATACATAGAGAGAACAATGGAAAATGATCACTTTATTACTTAACTATCCTGCACCCCACTGTGAGTTTAATTTCTTCAGCTGGTTGTGTTTACTTAGGATTGTCAATAGCGTATACTCCAGTATCAAAACTTTCAGTATAGGTTGGGAAACCGCAAGCTAAATCAGCTATTTCAAATGCCAACATAAGGGGCAGGGCAAAGGAGCTACTTGTTATCAATTTAATACACTCCAGCAGGAAAAATTGATCATTGGGAACAATTTAAATAGGAGAAAATTTTTGGGTGAACTGTCCCTTTAACACTAAGCTTGAAATAGATGGTGTGTATTGAGACTATCAATGTGTGCTGATGCAAAAGTATTTGCTAAAGTATTTTCATAGATCCATGTTTGCATGTAGCTGAACATACAATTTAGTATCTGAGATAAATGAAATTAACTTGGTCTGTCAAAAACAGACTCTATACTACTCACAATAATGAGATAAAAAAAAAAAAAAAAGCAGAGGTGGAAACATTTGTACTGGTAATACAAAACTATATAAAACAATACAAAATGTGTCTGCATAATGAATACATTTGCAGATTTGGTACATATATGCATGCCCCAATGTAGTTATCAGAATTTGAATATTGACTATGTTAAAGTGCACTACCATTCAGGCACTAAAAATGTATTTATATATTACATTACTATTATATAAATGAAACCCAGATACACTGCACAAAGGAATGATTTGTACATACAACCTATAGGTCTTTTCCATTAACTCTGAATGACTGAGAAGACTGCTGACAGAGCAAGAACATATGAGCAAACCATTGTTTTGAGTATATTACTGTATCTGAAAAATAAATTGATCATGTAGAAATCAAAGGGTATCTACATGTCAATAACAGTAAGTGGTGAGATTCCCAGATTTAAGCCTACTCGTTTTTACTCAAATTGGAGTATAATTACAGTGGAAAAACTGTGTAGCCTCTAACAACTAATACAGGATCATTATTTGTACATAAATCGGTTGTACAGAAGGTATAAAGGTATATACCCAGGCATGTACAAGTCACAAATTCAGTTGATAAGTTGATATGTTAGACTATGCAGAGTTTCTTCTGTATGTGTATATATATATATCAATTCAAAGTTACCAGCACTCACTATATGGTTCCAATGCCGGGGTGCTCCCAAATTTTCAATATGGATTGGTGGTTCAAGTGAACAGAGGCACTCACCGTGTTTCAAATGTGCTTTATTTTCTCATAAGAGTAAACGTTTTCGGGCTGTGATGCCCGTCATCAGACTCCTGAAATGAAAAACGGTGCAGTGTGTGCTTACCTGACAGGGACTAAATAGCCCACGAGCTGTCCAGGACGCCACCGGCCCTTCCGCTGCCGCACCGGAATATCCGGAAGTGACGCCTAAGCGTCTGACATCATCACATAAGATCCAGTAGCGCCCGGACCGCTCCTGTAAGGCAATGTGTACAATAATAGCAATGCATGACAAGTGTTACAAAAGTATCAAAAACATCATTACATACATACTCAGATACCATATGGTAATTGTGATAGAATGTGTGGGGATAAAATGTGTATACCTTTAGCGTATAGTGAAATAGTACTATTATGTGAGTTGAAAATCCTATGCTGTGAAATAAAAAAGTACTATTGTGTATTAAAAGACGGCTGCAGGGGGATGTATGTTGTCTACATATATCTGTTGAAATTCTAACAACCATCATATTTTATCAGCCATCATATTTTTGTATTAAGGGCTTGGGGAATACATATATGGTTTACTTTATATGTAGGGAAAAAAGGCATAATTGCCGTATGTGTGTATATTATCTTATACTTTTTGTTTTTGTCCAGTACCAGAATATTTTGAAGATATATAGGGGGGTCAGTGGTATCTGCATCAAGATAGAAGAATTATGTTCCTTATTTTACTCATAAAGACAGTTAGAGACATCAGGCAATTATTATAGAAATATTGAAAGAGTATAGGGTAGAATAGAAACAACTCAATCATAGATAACTACGCCAGTCAAGGTGAGTATTCAGGCCCCCTGGCGTTAGAGTACCCAGTTCAAAAGTCCATTTGGCTTCAAGTTGTAGCAATCTTTGCCCCCTATCACCCCCTCTTGGGGAGGGGGGTACATGATCAATAAGGGTGTATTTCAGGTCTTTGACCGTGTGACCTGCCTGTGCAAAATGTCGGGCAACTGGTTGCTCTGATGTCCCCTTGTCTATGGCTGTACGTATTGATGACCTATGGTTAGCCATTCTTGTACGTAGGTCGTCCTCTGTCTTCCCTACATAGAATATGCCACAAACACAATGCAGAAGATAAACTACATGTGTAGTAGTACATGTCATCCGATGTTTGTGATGATATTTTTTCTTTTTGTAGGGATGTGAAAAATAGGCGCCCGTTATTAGTGCACTGCAGGTAGTACATCCTAGGCATCTAAAACAGCCCGGTTTTTTATTGCTGTGGAGCCAGGTTTTCTTTTCTTAGTTATGAACTGGATCTGTATGTACCAGGTAATCTTTGAGGGATTTTGCCCTTTTATAGCCTACCCTAGGTGGAGCTAGATGTCTAAAGGGAAGTGTAGAATCTGTACTCAGAATATCCCAGTTTTTTTGTAGGCTGGTCACTAAGCCCCGTTTATCTTGAGTATAAGTTGTTGTGAAGGTCATTCTTAGTTTAATCATTTCATCTTTGACAATCCGATTTTCCAGCTTAAGATCTTGTTCAATCTTTTTAAGATGTGTCTCTGGATATCTTCGTTGGATGAAACGTTCCTTCATTTCCCCCAGTTGTGTGTCTACATTCCTTTGTTGTGTGTTGTTCCTAATGACTCTCATTAGCTGCGATTTTGGCAGGGCCTTTTTTAAGGCAGGGGGATGACAGCTGGTGTAGTATAATAAAGAATTTCTGACCGTATCTTTTTTATATAGCGTGGACTGTAGGTTGCCTTCTCCCTTGTATATATGTAAATCCAGAAAGTCTATTGCTGTGGTACTGTGATTCATTTTGAACTTGATGTATGTAGATGTTTGATTTAATTGATTGAACCATGCGAATAAATCTTCTTCTGTTCCACGCCATATTAGGATCAAGTCATCTATGTACCGCTTAAATAGCAATATTCTGGAATCCTGGAAGAGGTCAGTGTCCCTTGTTTCAAATTCTGCCATAAATAAATTGGCATAGGATGGGGCCACGTTGGACCCCATCGCTGTGCCCATAAGTTGTAAGTATAGCTGGTGTTCAAATTTGAAATAATTCGTTGTGAGACAGAATTCGAGTAATGTTAGCAGTATTTCTGCTGGTGGACCCACATATGGGTAACGTTAAAGCTGTCTGGTTATAGCTCACTTGGGACTAAGGGCTATAACCAGACAGCTTCAAAGTTACCCATATGTGAGTCCACCAGCAGAAATACTGCTAACATTACTCGAATTCTGTCTCACAACGAATTATTTCAAATTCGAACACCAGCTATACTTACAACTTATGGGCACAGCGATGGGGTCCAACGTGGCCCCATCCTATGCCAATTTATTTATGGCAGAATTTGAAACAAGGGACACTGACCTCTTCCAGGATTCCAGAATATTGCTATTTAAGTGGTACATAGATGACTTGATCCTAATATGGCGTGGAACAGAAGAAGATTTATTCGCATGGTTCAATCAATTAAATCAAACATCTACATACATAAAGTTCAAAATGAATCACAGTACCACAGCAATAGACTTTCTGGATTTACATATATACAAGGGAGAAGGCAACCTACAGTCCACGTTATATAAAAAAGATACGGTCAGAAATTCTTTATTATACTACACCAGCTGTCATCCCCCTGCCTTAAAAAAGGCCCTGCCAAAATCGCAGCTAATGAGAGTCATTAGGAACAACACACAACAAAGGAATGTAGACACACAACTGGGGGAAATGAAGGAACGTTTCATCCAACGAGGATATCCAGAGACACATCTTAAAAAGATTGAACAAGATCTTAAGCTGGAAAATCGGATTGTCAAAGATGATATGATTAAACTAAGAATGACCTTCACAACAACTTATACTCAAGATAAACGGGGCTTAGTGACCAGCCTACAAAAAACTGGGATATTCTGAGTACAGATTCTACACTTCCCTTTAGACATCTAGCTCCACCTAGGGTAGGCTATAAAAGGGCAAAATCCCTCAAAGATTACCTGGTACATACAGACCCAGTTCATAACTAAGAAAAGAAAACCTGGCTCCACAGCAATAAAAAAACGGGCTGTTTTAGATGCCTAGGATGTACTACCTGCAGTGCACTAATAACGGGCGCCTATTTTTCACATCCCTACAAAAGGAAAAAATATCATCACAAACATCGGATGACATGTACTACTACACATGTAGTTTATCTTCTGCATTGTGTTTGTGGCATATTCTATGTAGGGAAGACGGAGGACGACCTACGTACAAGAATGGCTAACCATAGGTCATCAATACGTACAGCCATAGACAAGGGGACATCAGAGCAACCAGTTGCCCGACATTTTGCACAGGCAGGTCACACGGTCAAAGACCTGAAATACACCCTTATTGATCATGTACCCCCCTCCCCCAGAGGGGGTGATAGGGGGCGAAGATTGCAACCACTTGAAGCCAAATGGACTTTTGAACTGGGTACTCTAACGCCAGGGGGCCTGAATACTCACCTTGACTGGCGTAGTTATCTATGATTGAGTTGTTTCTATTCTACCCTATACTTTTTCAATATTTCTATAATAATTGCCTGATGTCTCTAACTGTCTTTATGAGTAAAATAAGGAACATAATTCTTCTATCTTGATGCAGATACCACTGACCCCCCTATATATCTTCAAAATATTCTGGTACTGGACAAAAACAAAAAGTATAAGATAATATACACACATACGGCAATTATGCCTTTTTTCCCTACATATAAAGTAAACCATATATGTATTCCCCAAGCCCTTAATACAAAAATATGATGACTGATAAAATATGATGGCTGTTAGAATTTCAACAGATATATTTAGACAACATACATCCCCCTGTAGCCGTCTTTTAATACACAATAGTACTTTTTTATTTCACAGCATAGGATTTTCAACTCACATAATAGTACTATTTCACTATACGCTAAAGGTATACACATTTTATCCCCACACATTCTATCACAATTACCATATGGTATCTGAGTATGTATGTAATGATGTTTTTGATACTTTTGTAACACTTGTCACGCATTGCTATTATTGTACACATTGCCTTACAAGAGCGGTCTGGGCGCTACTGGATCTTACGTGATGACGTCAGACGCTTAGGCGTCACTTCCGGATATTCTGGTGCGGCAGCGGAAGGGCCGGTGGCGTCCTGGACAGCTCGTGGGCTATTTAGCCCCTGTCGGGTAAGCACACACTGCACTGTTTTTCATTTCAGGAGTCTGATGACGGGCATCACAGCCCGAAAACTTTTACTCTTATGAGAAAATAAAGCACATTTGAAACACGGCAAGTGCCTCTGTTCACTTGAACCACCAATCCATATATATATATATATATAAATGAAAGAAAGCACTCTCTGGTCTTTTTGGTGAATATTTAATAAATCAAGCGTGACGTTTCGGGGACACACTCCCCTTCCTCAGACAAAATGTCTGAGGAAGGGGAGTGTGTCCCCGAAACGTCACGCTTGATTTATTAAATATTCCCCAAAAGACCAGAGAGTGCTTTCTTTCATTTATATACGCATCTGCTTGCACCCTGGCATTTAAAATTTTGGAAGTGAGAGTGCTTTCTTTGAATCAATATATATATATATATATATATACAAATATAAGCAGGGAACCAGCACTCTTTTTTTATCATCCAGCTGCCGGGGTGCACTTTCAAACAATCAAATATCAGCACAGCAAAGAAGGCACTCTCCGTTTGAATAAATCGTTTAATGGTAAACGTTTTCAGGGTCTCCCCCGTCCTCAGACCACTTACAAACATTAATCACAACACAACTTAAATAACTACTTACCCTCACCGTGACACACCGCCATCAGACTCCCAGCTTCCGTGTAGCGCAACTGCGCATGCGCGCCCGGAACTAAGGAGAGCCAACGGGGACTAACTACCAAATAAAAAGCGAAAGTGAAAATCAACATAACAAAAACTAATGCAGCAATATAGTAAAATAGCTAAAGATGGTACTGTGTTGCATATCGATATTTCTACCTTACACTAAGCATAATGTAATTTGCACAGATCGTACCTACCCCCCATGCTTTCTTCACAAGTTACACATATAATGTTTTTTTACATTCTAATCCCTGCACAACTTTATGCGAGAACTTATCTTCATATTTACATAGAGGGGCTGCCTGTGCATGCTGACAATACTCTTCATGTGTTAAACTCATGCCCCCAACTGGACTTAAGTCCATAGTCAAAACCATTAGCACAGTACCCCTTTCACAGACCAAAAGAGATTGAACTCAAGGAAGTGTTACTTTACCACGAAGCACCCCCCAATCTATCATCTTCAATACCTGATAGGCATCCTCAATTAAGCAGATACTTTACTATAAATGGGGAACCCAGCTGTAAAGATCATCCACTGTACTAAAATTTCACTGCATATACTCATTGCAGCAGTGGACGTACATATTCATATTAGCTTTAGCTCTCATATTAATATGAAGGAGGCAGTGGGCATACATCCACTACAACTTTTACAAAAAACATTGGTAGTCCAACTGGACATTCAGCCCCTTTGGGGACATAGTCTCCAGATTAAAAATCCACTGGGACTCCCGTTGTAGTAGACGCCTGCCCCTGTCGCCCCCCCTAGGATTGCGTGGAACGTGGTCTATGATGATATATCGAAGGTCAGACACAGCATGCCCACTGGTACTGAAGTGGCGAGCCACCGGTTGGTCTGAATCGCCATCCTTAATTGCCAGCCGAATCGCTGACCGGTGGTTCGCCATCCTCGTCCTGAGATCATCCTGGGTCTTACCCACGTAAAATTTACCACACGGACAGTGTAATAAATACACAATATACGTGGTTGTACAAGTAACCCTATGCAGGATGTGGTATTTCTTATTAGACCATGGATGTTGGAATGTGTTACTCTGGGTTAGCCCACCACAGGTAGTGCAACCACTGCAGCGGAAGCAACCTTTTTTCGTGGTTTTTAACCATGTACTAGGCATATAACTGTCACTGTTGTCAGGTCTTAATAGCATATCTTTCAGTGATCTTCCACGCTTGAACCCAACCAATGGTGACACACAGGATGCAAAGGGTAATGTTTTGTCACTCTCCAAAATGTCCCAATGTTCCCTCAAAATATTGGAGAACTGTAGTTTTTCAGGTGAAAAGATGGTGGTAAAAATCATTTTCTTCTCACTCTTATCTCTCTCCACCTTAGTGAGTGCCTGTTCCTGTGTAAGCCCTGATGCTTCCATTAATGATTGGTCAAGATACTTAGAACCATATCCACGGTCCGTGAATTTCTTGTACATCTCCTGTAGTTGCTGTTCCTTCCTTTCCTGATTACTATTATTGCGTACCACTCGCTTAAACTGTGACCTTGACAGTGATTTTTTCAAACTAGGAGGGTGACAGCTTGTAGCATCCAGTAATGAATTCCTGTCAGTTTCTTTGTGGTATAAGTTTGTGCTGATGCCTGTGTTCTCCTTGAAAATCCTTAAATCCAGGAAGTCGATGGTATGTACATCATAGGTCATCTTAAACTGTACTTGTGGATTCACATTGTTTACTTCTGAATACCACACCAGTAACTCATCCTCTGTACCACACCAGATAAGGAAGAGGTCATCTATGTACCGTCGGTATAACCTTATTCTAGGATCTTCAAAAGCAGTTGTGGCAACCGTTTCAAAGTGGGCCATAAACAGATTCGCATAAGATGGGGCCACATTGGACCCCATCGCTGTTCCTGAGATCTGTAGAAAAAAGTCCCTCTCGAATTTAAAATAATTGCATCTTAAACAGAAGTCCAGTAGTTCAGACATCACATCAACCGGAGGGCCAATATAAGGATGTCTAAGAAGATGGTACACAACAGCAGCCATTCCCTGTTCGTGCAGCAATATAGTAAAATAGCTAAAGATGGTACTGTGTTGCAGATTGATTCTGCTAAATTGTTTTTAAAACGGTGACGGTGTGGTGCAGCATTTGTTGTTGTAATATTATACACAGACTGAAGAATGAGCCAAGAGGACACGGAGGCCTCTCAGGTGGGTGATCAGCTTGAAGATAATATAGAGGGAGCTAATGTGTTCCAATTCTCTGAAGCTGATGCAAATAGAATCCGGTTTGATGCCATTACTATCAGAAAACAAAGGGAACAACCTGATCAGATATTTAACTATGTTGTGAAACTAAGGAAGAAGAAAATTGATTTACAGCTTCATGGGTGTTATTTATCAGAATACCATAGGAAGGCATTTATTCCAAAAGGATTTAGGATTAAGAACATACCCACTATTGGGCGTAATAACCCCACTTTCTGCCTTAAGTGGTGTGGTATTCTGAACAAGGGCTCTCTAGATTTGATGTTGTTGGTCATACAAGAGGTAAGTGACCAATTAAAACAAATTGAATTAGAACTACAGAACTTTGAGTCTACTCATATGATTAAACTTACTGAGGATCCCAGTGAGGCATGGCTTGATAAACTAAAAGCAAGCATTGATACCTATGAGAAAGAACTGTTAACCTTTAAAGAACGTAAATGGGAAGCAGTGACACAGGACTACAAAGAAAAGCGTATTTACAAATGGCTGCTTGGTCCCCAAGAAAGGGGTAACTTGTCTAGGTACAGACGTGCACGAGTGTTCAAGCCAAGGTCACTGACTACAGTGGAGAGCTCGGATAATAGCTCTGATCCAGAAGGTCATTTGCCCACTCGGAGTGAGTTCCCTCAGGGATCCCAATCTATGACTACTCGCTCAAAAAATGAGCAGGGCATAGGCCACACCAGAGGCGGGGGCGACGTGGGTCGCAGAGCAAGAGGAAGACCTCCTCGGCAGTGGCGCAAATAGACAACACTGATGGGTCTAGCAATATCATTATGAATCTAAGCTCTTATGTTCTGACCAAATCTGAAGAAGCAGTATTGCAGAAAGGTCTAAAATTCATCCCAACCTTATATGCAAACGAATTTTTTCTCAATGTTGATCTCTTTAAGTTTCAGAGATCCTTGAGGTTGAAGGAACACTTTGGGATCCCTAAAGAGGAACCAGTGGGTTTACGTAAAAAGGGCAAATTTGATCCAAAAAGCACTAATGCAAGCATTGCCACTTATGCAAGAATGACTAAGGGGGACATGATGAGAGACCTTCATGACCATAAAAACAGCTTTAGGAATAACTTGAATAGAGAACAGCGCCTAGCTCTCAAAAGCTTACAGAATAACAAAGATCTGGTGATACGGGAGGCGGACAAAGGAGGGGCCCTGGTCCTGCAAGACTATCGTGATTATAAGCAGGAAATTGTACAGCAATTATCCGATGGTGATACATACAGACGGCTACCGGGCAATCCTACTGGATCCTTTAAGACAAGAATTGACAACTATCTGGAATGTCTTTACCAACAAGGCATTATTGATAAAGCCTTGAGGGATTACTTACAAGTTGGGCATCCTATTGTCCCTGTGATCTACACCCTGCCGAAGGTGCATAAAAATCCAATCACACCTCCAGGAAGACCAATTGTGTCAGCCAGGGGATCTATTTTACAACCCCTGGCTACTTTTGTAGACAGTATTCTGCAACCAATCGTGAGGCACACTGGTTCCTTTCTTTTGGACTCCATTGAGCTTATCCAGCTGTTGAAGACCTATCGTACATCTGGTGAAGATGAGCTTCTGGTCACATTAGATGTGACCAGTTTATATACCGTGATTCCCCACGAACAGTGAATGGCTGCTGTTGTGTACCATCTTCTTAGACATCCTTATATTGGCCCTCCGGTTGATGTGATGTCTGAACTACTGGACTTCTGTTTAAGATGCAATTATTTTAAATTCGAGAGGGACTTTTTCTACAGATCTCAGGAACAGCGATGGGGTCCAATGTGGCCCCATCTTATGCGAATCTGTTTATGGCCCACTTTGAAACGGTTGCCACCACTGCTTTTGAAGATCCTAGAATAAGGTTATACCGACGGTACATAGATGACCTCTTCCTTATCTGGTGTGGTACAGAGGATGAGTTACTGGTGTGGTATTCAGAAGTAAACAATGTGAATCCACAAGTACAGTTTAAGATGACCTATGATGTACATACCATCGACTTCCTGGATTTAAGGATTTTCAAGGAGAACACAGGCATCAGCACAACCTTATACTACAAAGAAACTGACAGGAATTCATTACTGGATGCTACAAGCTGTCACCCTCCTAGTTTGAAAAAATCACTGTCAAGGTCACAGTTTAAGCGAGTGGTACGCAATAATAGTAATCAGGAAAGGAAGGAACAGCAACTACAGGAGATGTACAAGAAATTCACGGACCGTGGATATGGTTCTAAGTATCTTGACCAATCATTAATGGAAGCATCAGGGCTTACACAGGAACAGGCACTCACTAAGGTGGAGAGAGATAAGAGTGAGAAGAAAATGATTTTTACCACCATCTTTTCACCTGAAAAACTACAGTTCTCCAATATTTTGAGGGAACATTGGGACATTTTGGAGAGTGACAAAACATTACCCTTTGCATCCTGTGTGTCACCATTGGTTGGGTTCAAGCGTGGAAGATCACTGAAAGATATGCTATTAAGACCTGACAACAGTGACAGTTATATGCCTAGTACATGGTTAAAAACCACGAAAAAAGGTTGCTTCCGCTGCAGTGGTTGCACTACCTGTGGTGGGCTAACCCAGAGTAACACATTCCAACATCCATGGTCTAATAAGAAATACCACATCCTGCATAGGGTTACTTGTACAACCACGTATATTGTGTATTTATTACACTGTCCGTGTGGTAAATTTTACGTGGGTAAGACCCAGGATGATCTCAGGACGAGGATGGCGAACCACCGGTCAGCGATTCGGCTGGCAATTAAGGATGGCGATTCAGACCAACCGGTGGCTCGCCACTTCAGTACCAGTGGCCATGCTGTGTCTGACCTTCGATATATCATCATAGACCACGTTCCACACAATCCTAGGGGGGGTGTCAGGGGCAGGCGTCTACTACAACGGGAGTCCCAGTGGATTTTTAATCTGGAGACTATGTCCCCAAAGGGGCTGAATGTCCAGTTGGACTACCAATGTTTTTTGTAAAAGTTGTAGTGGATGTATGCCCACTGCCTCCTTCATATTAATATGAGAGCTAAAGCTAATATGAATATGTACGTCCACTGCTGCAATGAGTATATACAGTGAAATTTTAGTACAGTGGATGATCTTTACAGCTGGGTTCCCCATTTATAGTAAAGTATCTGCTTAATTGAGGATGCCTATCAGGTATTGAAGATGATAGATTGGGGGGTGCTTCGTGGTAAAGTAACACTTCCTTGAGTTCAATCTCTTTTGGTCTGTGAAAGGGGTACTGTGCTAATGGTTTTGACTATGGACTTAAGTCCAGTTGGGGGCATGAGTTTAACACATGAAGAGTATTGTCAGCATGCACAGGCAGCCCCTCTATGTAAATATGAAGATAAGTTCTCGCATAAAGTTGTGCAGGGATTAGAATGTAAAAAAACATTATATGTGTAACTTGTGAAGAAAGCATGGGGGGTAGGTACGATCTGTGCAAATTACATTATGCTTAGTGTAAGGTAAAAATATCGATATGCAACACAGTACCATCTTTAGCTATTTTACTATATTGCTGCATTAGTTTTTGTTATGTTTATTTTCACTTTCGCTTTTTATTTGGTAGTTGGTCCCCGTCGGCTCTCCTTAGTTCCGGGCGCGCATGCGCAGTTGCGCTACACGGAAGCTGGGAGTCTGATGGCGGTTTGTCACGGTGAGGGTAAGTAGTTATTTAAGTTGTGTTGTGATTAATGTTTGTAAGTGGTCTGAGGACGGGGGAGACCCCGAAAACGTTTACCATTAAACGATTTATTCAAACGGAGAGTGCCTTCTTTGCTGTGCTGATATATATATATATATATATATATATATATATATATATACAGTATATCACAAAATTGAGTACACCCCTCACATTTTTGTAAATATTTTATTATATCTTTTCATGTGACAACACTGAAGAAATGACACTTTACTACAATGTAAAGTAGTGAGTGTACAGCCTGTATAACAGTTTTATATTTGCTATCCCCTCAAAATAACTTAACACACAGCCATTAATGTCTAAACCGTTGGCAACAAAAGTGAGTACACCCCTAAGTGGAAATGTCCAAATCGGGCCAAATTAGCCATTTTCCCTCCACGGTGGCATGTGGCTCGTTAGTGTTACAAGGTCTCAGGTGTGAATGGGGAGCAGGTGTGTTAAATTTGGTGTTATCACTCTCACACTCCCTCATACTGGTCACTGGAAGTTCAACATGGCACCCTTTATGGCAAATTACTCTCTGAGGATCTGAAAAAAAGAATTGTTGCTCTACATAAAGATGGCCTATGCTATAAGAAGATTGCCAAGACTCTGAAACTGAGCTGCAGCACAAAGGGCAGGACCATATAGCGGTTTCACAGGACAGGTTCCACTCAGAACATGCCTCACCATGGTCGACCAAAGAAGTTGAGTGCACAAGCTCAGCGTCATATCCAGAGATTGTCTTTGGGAAATAGACGTATGAGTGCTGCCAGAATTGCCACTGAGGTTGAAGGGGTGGGGGTCAGCCTGTCAGTGCTCAGACCATACGCTGCATAGTGCATCAAATTGGTCTGCATGGATGTCGTCCCAGAAGGAAGTCTCTTCTAAAGATGATGCACAAGAAAGCCTGCAAACAGTTTGCTGAAGACAAGCAGACTAAGGACATAGATTACTGAAACCATGTCCTGTGGTCCGATGAGACCAAGATAAATTTATTTGGTTCAGATTGTGTCAAGCGTGTGTGGCGGCAACCTGGTGAGGCGTACAAAGTCAAGTGTGTCTTGCCTACAGTCTAGCATGGTGGTGGGAGTGTCATGGTCTGGGCCTGCATGAGTACTGCCGGCACTGGGGAGCTACAGTTCATTGAGGGAACCATGAATGCCAACATGTACTGTGACATACTGAAGTAGAGCATGAGCCCCTCCCTTCGGAGTCTGGGCCGCAGGGCAGTATTCCAACATGATAACGACCCCAAACACACCTCTAAGATGACCACTCCCTTTTGTCAAGGAGGAGTGGAAGAGGATTCCAGTGGCAACCTGGGAAACTATGGTGAACTCCATGCCCAAGAGGGTTAGGCAGTGCTGGGAAATAATGGTGGCCACACAAAATATTGACACTTTGGGCCCAATTTGGACATTTCCACTTAGGGGTGTACTCCCTTTTGTTGCCAACGGTTTAGACATTAATGGCTGTGTGTTGAGTTATTTTGAGGGGTCAGTAAATTTACACTGTTATACAGGCTGTACACTCACTATGTTACATTGTAGCAAAGTGTCATTTCTTCAGTGTTGTCACATGGAAAGATATAATAAAATATTTACAAAAATATGAAGGGTGTACTCACTTTTGTGAGATACTGTATATATATGTATATTACATTAGATTAGAATACCAAGTACCTTGTTAAACATATACTTGGGGCTTTAATATATGTGAGTCTATACAGGATACAGCTTATAAAACGTATATTTCTGATATAAACTGGGTATACAACCAATTATAAATACACTCACTTATGGGCACTGTCATGAGATGCAGGACATATGCAGGACACAGCAATGATGGTACAACTCTATTTTATTACAGAGCATAGCAATACACATCCAGACAGGTTGATTGTACTAAACTAACTGCGACACAGACACCGGACCTAAGCCCCGCCCACATGCTAGTGACATCACATCCTGCTATCATCACATCTTCCCCTTTTTCAAAGGCAAAGCATACATTTGCATATATTAAATAACAAGGTACACCAACAGGGTATACAACAACATTTTGTTTTAGAACATTATAAAAACAGATAGAATAGAAAACATGAACAAATAAATTACATCCTGACTTGGACATCGGGGTAGACTACCCTAGTCCACAGTGACCATGGGATTATTCTGCCCATACTTCCGGTCACTGTTCTAGCTAAAGTCAGTCCCTGTATCGGGCCGGAAGCCTCACCACTCTTCCGCTTGATGTAACTTTACATGAACTGTCCTCTGATACAGAAGATGGTGAACAAGAGTCTGCTGGAGGCAAAGATATATCCCCGCTATGATCTTGCTGAGGGGAAGGCACCTCTCTTAGAACAGGAGATCCCACCGGCGGTGGTACTGAGGTATCCGGTTCCAGACTCTCAGGTACAGGCTGAAGATGTCTTCGGTTACGGCGTGTAACCGTCCCTCCCTCTGTAAGGACTGTGTAAGACCTTGGTTCTGGAGAGCGGCCCACTACCGTAGCAGGCGTCTTCCATTTCTTCTCATCATCCAGTTTAATTCTGACACTTTGGCCCGCTTTCAGTTCCTGTAAAGGCCTGACAGAATGTCTCCTGTCGTAGAAGAAACGATAACCCTTTTTGGCCTCTTCATCCCTCCTAAGGACTTCGTCCCGAGGAACAGGGCCAGGCGGCTTGAAGACACCCACTGAGGGTAAAGTGGTGCGAATCTGGCGTCCTAGCATCAGCTGTGCCGGGCTAAACCCGGTGGCTTGAATGGGCGTCGCCCTGTATGACAAGAGGGCTAGGTACGGTTCAGATTGCTTTAGGATGAATTTTGTTGTTTGAACTGCCCTTTCAGCCATTCCGTTGGCCTGCGGATAATGTGGACTTGACGTGGAATGTACAAAATCATATTCCCTGCTGAAAGCACTGAACTCTGTAGAAGCGAACTGCATGCCATTATCACTCACCAGCTCCATTGGAATGCCCCAGCGGGCGAACAAGCTCTTCAGGCGAATGATAACGGCCTGACTTGTGATATCATTCAGGGGTGCTATTTCCAAATACCTGGAATAGTAGTCGGTAACAACAAGAAACTTTTTCCCTTGCAGTTCGCACAAATCAGCAGCTATTTTCTGCCACGGCCCCGCAGGCAGCGGAGTAGACATTAAGGGCTCCCTTCTCTGAGTAGGCCGGCGTTCCCGGCAAAAGGCACATTTAGACACATGATTTGCAATGTCTGAGCTGATCCCAGGCCACCACACAGCTGTAGCTGCTCTTTCTCTGCACTTTGTAATGCCTAAGTGGCCATCATGAATCCTGTTTAACATCTCCTTCCTCATGCTGACAGGAATTACAATACGGTCTTGGAACAGCACCAACCCCTCCAGCTCCGTGAGCTGCGACCTCTCTGGCTGGTAAGCATTTAAAGACATCCAGGCTGCCCGGCTCTCGGGCCAGCCATCTCTTATGTACCTTATAACTTCTTGCAGATCTGTGTCCAAATATGTCTCTTTCTTTATCTCTTCCAGTTTCCTTGAAGAAATGGACTTAGAGGCCAGAACTGAATCAACATACACTTTTACATCCGACTCTGTGGAGGATTCTTCAGCAGCAGCCAGCGGGAGCCTGGACAGTGTATCTGCCACAACCAGCTGCTTCCCCGGCACATGCACTGCCTGAACATTGAACCTGAGTAGTCTCATTAAAAGTCTCTGGCATCTCAAGGGTGTTTTGTCGATGTCATAAGAATTGATAAGAGGGACTAGCGGTTTGTGGTCAGTTTCCAGACTAAATTTCTCCAAACCCACTAGATAACGCTGAAAGCGCTCACAGGCCCAAACTGCAGCCAGGCACTCTTTCTCAATTTGAGCGTATTTTGACTCCGCAGCCGTCAGTGTGCGGGAACAGTAGGCGATGGGCTGTAGTTTGTTGTCATTCAGTTGCAGGAGTGCAGCCCCCAACCCATAACTGCTTGCATCAGCACTAACCACAGTCTTTTTTGAAGGGTCGTAGAACCCCAGCACTGGGGCAGACCCCAGCAGGGACTTAGCATGCAGGAACGCTTTTTCTTGTGAGGGTCCCCAGACCCAGGCAACATCTTTCTTAAGCAACTCTGTGATAGGGTGCAAAACTGTAGATAAATCTGGAAGAAACTTGCCCACGTAATTTACAAGGCCCAATATCTGTCTCAGCTCATGTACATCAGAAGGGCTTTTCATCTGTTCGATAGCCCGAATTTTCTCGGGGTCCGGCTTGATGCCATCCCCGTTGATGATATGCCCAAAGTAGCATAATTCAGTTTTCCTAAAATGACATTTTTCTTTATTCAGCTTCAGCCCAGACTCTTTGATAGCCTGCAGCACACAACTCAAACGCTGATCATGCTCCTCCACTGTAGACCCATACACTAGAATGTCGTCCATGACGACTGCTGTGCCCACGTGGCCACTCAGGAGAGAACTCATTTCCCTCTGAAAGATCTCAGGAGCGGAGGATATCCCAAAGGGAAGTCTGCAGAAACAGAACCGACCTACCGGAGTGATAAAGGTAGTCAGTTTGCGGCACTTTGGATCCAGGGGGATCTGCCAAAAGCCGCTAGAAGCGTCTAATGTGGAAAAGAACTTCGCCCCAGCCAACTTCGGGGCTATATCTTCCAGTGTCGGCAGCACAAATCTCTCCCTCTTTACTGCCTCATTCAACCTTTTCAGGTCCACACAGATGCGCACCTTTCCGTTTTTCTTTGCAACTGGAACAATGGGGGCACACCAATCAGTTGCTTCAACAACCTCTTCAATAACCCCCATAGACTTCATGCGCATGAGCTCTTTCTCCACTTGAGGCATGAGCGGGAACGGAATTCTACGAGGAGTAGAAATACTGTACGGGACTGCGTCACTTTTAAGTGCTATACGGACAGGTTTGCAGCTCAGTAGGCCCAACTCGCCAAACATATCTTCAGAGATCTCATTCACTCTGGCCACGAGGCCCAAGTCACAGGCTGCTTTTCTGCTCAATAAACTGTTAACACACTGACCTCGGATCACATGCACCCACATGGTGAACTTCCTTTGTTTGTACTCACAGCTGGCCAGAAATTTCCCCACACAATCAATGCGGCCACCAGGACTATGCACATTTGTAGTAACCTTCGCCAGCTGGGGCTGTCGAGGCAGTTTCATAAATTCAGCAAAAGACATTACAGTGATATCAGCTCCTGTGTCAATCTTAAAATCAACATTGGCTCCCATTACAGTAAAGGTAACTTTCCAATCTTCCTCTGAGCTTGTCCGTTCCACAACAGACCCCACAAAAGACACTTCCTGACCCTCCTGGTCACTGTCCACCTGCATCTCCTTAATGTATTCAGTTTTACACACCACTTCAAAATGGCCTATTCTGTTACATTTTCTGCATCTTTTATCTCTGGCCGGGCATATAGCACTCTGATCATGAGCCCGGTAGCACCGTGTGCATCGGCCATGTTGCGCCCATCCACTTCTAGGCCTTTCCAGTACTTTAGATCTACCGCTCACACTGTGCCTTTCACTAGTAATTTTCCTAGACTGTTGCACTTCATCCACAATACTCTCAGACCTCAGATCAGCACTTTGCTTTTTCACCAGTTCACTCTGGCGGGCCATCCTAATAGCCCCGTCTAATGTTAAATCAGGCTCTAACTGCAGCTTCAGGGAGACTTCAGCATCTGCAATTCCAATAACTATTCTGTCTCTGATTTGCTCTTCTTTAGCAACACCAAACTCACAGAATTCAGCTAATTCATACAGGCTGCGCACAAATGACTCCACAGATTCTCCCACACGCTGATTACGTTTGTGGAAACAAGCTCTCTCATGAATCACATTTCTTTTGGGCACAAAGTGGGCACTGAGTTTATCCATAACTATATCAAAGTTAACTTCTTCCCCTTCTTGGAAAGTAAAAGCATTGAACACTGGCTCTACATCTTTCCCCATAGAGTATAAAAGAGAATTAACTTGTACTTCACCACTCTCCTTGTTCAGTTTGGAAGCAATCCTGAAGCGCTGAAACCGCTGACGCCATGTGGGCCAAGCTGCAGGCTGAGAAAAGTCAAAAGGCTCAGGTGGGGTAAACTTTGACATCGTCATCATCAGAAACAGAAGCGTAGTCCAGAACTTCTGACACCATGTCATGAGATGCAGGACATATGCAGGACACAGCAATGATGGTACAACTCTATTTTATTACAGAGCATAGCAATACACATCCAGACAGGTTGATTGTACTAAACTAACTGCGACACAGACACCGGACCTAAGCCCCGCCCACATGCTAGTGACATCACATCCTGCTATCATCACAGGCACTTAATGTACACCTATCTATATAGAAAAGTATAATCATTTATGTAAAACCAAGTTATTGGCTCACTGCAGAAAAATACTGTGCTGTTTTAGAGTTTATATATATATTATAATTAGATATGCAGGAATTGAAATATGGTATGAGCTTGAGAAAACTCCTGCCATACATAGGAATTTCAGAAACAAGCATGTGACAGATTAGTACAACAACCTGTGAGAATATTCATGCTTGAAGGCCACTGCAGAAAGAGATCTTGCATACCTGTAATACAAACTGCAGAGATAATGTAATTCTGTTGTACAATATTGTACCTATATATCGTATTAATGTACTGTAAGGAGAGAAAGCCATTTTAAATCTGTATTCCTTGAAACACTACAGAAACTCTCTGGCATACTTTATTAAACTCTAGCAGCAATGACATACATGTGATAATATATGTATACATTTTGTATGCTGAGATATATCATTAACAGCAGATAATAAATAATCTCATTATACAAACTAAGGCAGTTCGATCAGCTTGCTGCATTAAAATAAACCAGGTTGTGGTAATACAGGTTTTACAGCACTGATAAAATGGCATCAAAGTGCCCCTTAGTGGGTTAAAAGCTTTGCTGCTCAAAACATAAAACTTAGTTGTTGTTCAAAAACTAGGATTAAAATAATTCACACCAGTACTATCCCACAGCCCACCTCAGAACATAAAGGAGCTAAGAGAATGATAATTAAGTTAGCACAGTAAACCTTCTACACCAACCATCCATAGCAGCTCTTACCTACAGGGCACAGAAGGGGTTAAACTTGCCAGAATAAAACACCAAAATGCCTTAGAATCCACTTAATCAAATTCACCAGAGAAGAGAAAAAGTTGTCACTGAGAGGGGGTGGGGCTTATCACCATAACAATATGTAGGCCATAGCCTGGTGCAGTATTTTGAAAGAAACTGTCAAAATTTAAAATTGTTAAAAAATATAAAACAAAATTTATGCTTACCTTCTTTCCGGATATGGAGAATCCACAACGTCATTCAATTACTAGTGGGAATATCACTCTTGGCCAGCAGGAGGAGGCAAAGAGCACCACAGCAAAGCTTTTAAGTGTCCCTCCCCTACCCAAAATCCCCAGTCATTCGGCCGAAGGGAAATGGAAAAAGAATAACACAAAAGGTGTAGAGGTGCCTGAGGTTTAGTCAAAAATAAAGGGTGAGTCCACAACGTCATTCAATTACTAGTGGGAACCAATACCCAAGCTAGAGGACACAGAATGAAGAGGGAGGGAAAACAAGACAGGCAGACCTAAACAGAAAGCACCACTGCTTGAAGAACCTTTCTCCCAGAAGAGACCTCAGCCGAGGCAAAACTATCAAATTTGGAAAAAGTATGCAGAGAGGACCAAGTTGCAGCCTTGCAAAGCTGTTCCACAGAAACTTCATCTTTGAAAGCCCAAGAAGAAGAGACAGCCCTAGTGGAATGAGCTGTAATTCTCTAAGGAGGCTGCTGTCCAGCAGTCTCATAAGCAAAATGAATCATACTTCTCAACTAGAGAGAAAGAGAAGTAGCTTTCTGACCCTTACGCTTTGCTGAGAAACAAACAAACAGGGCAGAAGACTGGCGAAAATCCTTAGTCGCCTGTAGGTAGAAATTTAGAGCATGCACAACATCCAAGTAGTGCAGCAGACTTTCTTTATGAGAAGAAGGATTGGGACAGAGAGAAGGAACAACAATTTCCTGATTAATATTTCTATCTGAAACCACTTTAGGAAGAAACCCCAATTTAGTACGAAGAACCGCCTTATCAACATGAAAGATAAGGTAAGGCGAATCACACTGCAAAGCCAAGAGTTATAAAACTCTCTGAGCAGAAGAGATAGCAATAAGAAACAAAACCTTCCAAGATAGCAACTTAAAGGGACATGAAACCCAAAAATTTTCTTTCATGATTCAGATAAAGAATACAATTTTAAACAACTTTCTAATTTACTTCTCTTATCTAATCTGTTTTATTCTCTTTGTATCATTTGTTGAAGGAGCAGCAAAGCACTACTGGTTTCTAACTGGACACATGGGTGAGCCAATGACAATCAGTTTATATATGCAGCCACCAATTAACAGCTAGAACCTAGGTTCTCTGCTGCACATGAACTTGCCTAGATAAACATTTCAGCAAAGGATAACAAGAGAAAGAAGCAAATTAAATAATAGAAGCAAATTGGAAAGTTGTTTGAAATTGTATTCTCTATCTGAATCATGAAAGAAAAATTTGGGTTTCATGTCCTTTTAATATCTATGGAATGCATTGGCTCAAACGGAGCATGCTGCAAAACTTTAAGAACAAGATTAAGACTCCTAGGAGGAGCAACGTGTTTAAACACAGGGCTGATTCTGACTAGGGTCTGACAAAAAGATTGAACATCTGGCACATCCGCCAGACGCTTGTGTAACAAAATAGATAACGCAGAAATCTGACCTTTCAGAGAACTGACTGACAACCCTTTCTCCAGACCTTCCTGAAGAAAAGAAAAAATTCTAGGAATCCTGACCCTACTCCAAGAGTAGCCCTTAGATTCACACCAATAATGGTATTTTACGCCATACGGTAATGGTAAATTTTTGGAGTAACAGGCTTGCGAGCCTGGATCATGTTCCAAGCAGTCAGCTTCAGAGAAACAAGATTTGGATGGAGGAATGGACCCTGAGTTAGAAGGTCCTTCCTCAGAGGTAACCTCCAAGGTGGCAGAGAAGACATCTTCACTAGGTCTGTATACCAGATCCTGCGAAGCCATAAGTCTGATATAAGGCAGGGTAAACTGAGAGTGGGTGAAGTGTGTGACGAGCAAATGAGGGTTGGGAGAGTGTAACAGAATATGGTAAAGTGTCAGTACAGAGGCATGTGAATTATTGTCTCTAACCTGGTTCGTTAGTGACAGCTGCACCTAGTTGCTGTTAGGAGGTGTTTATATATTAAAGGTAAACACCAGGGTGGGTGGTGAAGGGGGGGGGCTTGGAGGGCTAGTGCGTGCAGATTTTCAGAGATATTGCTGTAGGTGTGAGCTTGGAAGTTGCAGGGAGATTTTCAGAGATATTGCTGTAGGTGTGAGCTTGGAAGTTGCAGGAAGATTTTCAGAGATATTGCTGTAGGTGTGAGCTTGGAAGTTGCAGGGAGATTTTCAGAGATATTGCTGTGGATGTGAGCTTGGAAGTTGCAGGGAGATTTTCAGAGATATTGCTGTAGGTGTGAGCTTGGAAGTTGCAGGGATATTTTCAGAGATATTGCTGTGGATGTGAGCTTGGAAGTTGCAGGGATATTTTCAGAGATATTGCTGTAGGTGTGAGCTTGGAAGTTGCAGGGAGATTTTCAGAGATATTGCTGTAGGTGTGAGCTTGGAAGTTGCAGAAAGATAGATAACAATTGTGAGCTTCCGCCCACTGAATAATCCATGCCACCTCCTTTATGGCTAAGGAACTCCGAGTTCCTCCCTTGTGGTTGATGTAAGCCACTGAGGTGATGTTGATGACTGAAACCTGATAAACCGGGCTAAGGACAATTGAGGCCAAGCCATCAGAGCATTGTATAAATCGCTCTAAACTCCAAGATGTTTATGGGAGAGAAGACTCCTCCCGAGTCCATAGTCCCTGCGCCTTTAACGAGTCCCAGACTGCTCCCCAGCCTAGCAGGCTGGCGTCTGTGGTCACAATCACCCAGGAAGTTCTCCGGAAGCATATGTCCTGAAACAGATGGTCCTGAGAAAGCCACCACGGGAGAGAGTCTCTTGTGGACCGGTCTAGATCTATCCTCTGAGACAGATCTGAATGGTCTCCGTTACATTGTCCAGAAAGGCGAATCTAAGGAATTTGTGATGATTCCTGTGGATGGGAACATAAAGATACGTGTCCTTCAGGTCTATGGTCATCATGAAATGACCCTCTTGGACCAAAGGAAGAAGGGAACAAAGGATTTCCATTTTGAAGGATGGTACCCTGAGAAACTTGTAGAGGCACTTTAGGTCTAAAATGGGTCGAAAAGTTCCCTCTTTTTTGGGTACCACGAACAGATTTGAATAGAATCCTAGACCCTGTTCCCTTACTGGAACTGGAACAATCACTCCCAGGGAAGTTTTGAATTCTATTTTGTAACCCTGAGAAACTATGTCCGCAGCCCAAGGATCTGGGACATCTTGTCTCCACGCTTGACAAAACAGGGAAAGTCTGCCCCCCACTTGATCTGAACCTGGACAGGGGGCCGACCCTTCATGCTGAATTAGACTCAGCTGAGGGTTTCTTTGATTGCTTCCCCTTATTCTAAGACTGATTGGGCTTCCTAGAAGACTTGGACTGCTCCTGCTTGGAAGAGGGAAAGGAAGACTTTTGACCTTTGAAGTTACGAAAGGAACAAAAATCACATTGAGTCTGTTCTTCTTGTCTTGCGGTAGAAAAGACCCTTTTCCACCCGTAATATCAGAAATTATTTCTGCCAGACCAGGTCCAAACAAGGTCTTCCCCTTGTAAGGAAGCACCAGAAGCTTGGACTTATAGGTAACATCAGCTGACCAAGATTTTAGCCACAATGCCCTGCGGGATAGGACAGTGAAGCCAGACATCTTGGCTCCCAGTCTATTAACTTGCATGTTAGCATCATAAATAAAGGAATTGGCTAGTTTGAGAGCCTTAATCCTATCTTGTATCTCCTTGAATGGAGTCTCTACTAAAATTGATTCAGACAAGGCGTTGCACCAATAAGATGATGCACTTGCTACTATGGCAATACAAACTGCAGGTTGCCATTGAAGACATTGATGAACATACATCTTCTTCAAATAAGCTTCCAGCTTTTTGTCCATGGGATTTTTAAAAGAGCAACTATCCTCTATAGCAGTGTTTCCAAACCGCGGTCCTCAAGTACCCCCAACAGTCCTGGTTTTCATTATAGCTGAACCAGTGCACAGGTGAAATAATCAGCTGATCAGTAACCAACCTGCTCTCATCCATCAGCTGATTATTTCACCTGTGCTCTTGTTCAGCTACATTGTAAACCAGGACTGTTGGTGGTAATTGAGGACCGCAGTTGGGAAACACTGCTCTATAGGGATCGTAGTTCTCTTAGCCAGAAATAGCCCCTTTTACTTTAGGCACCATGCGACAATAATCTTTAATGGAGTCAGCAACAGGAAACATATTTTTAAATATGGGAGATGGGGAGAAAGGAATCACTGGCTTCTCCCATTCCTGTGAAAAAAATCTGTCACAAAGTCTGGGACAGGAAAAACTTCCACAGCGGAAGGAACTTTATAGTATTTATAAAGTTTACTAGACTTCTTAGGGTTGACAATGACAGAAGTATCGGAGTCGTCCAAAGTAGCCAATACCTCCTTTAACAGTACACAAAGGTGTTTAAGCTTAAATCTGAAGTTTACTTCTTCAGTATCAGATGAAGGAATAATACTGTTCGAATCTGAGATTTCCCCCTCAGCGGCTACCGGTGTATCCTCCTCATCAGACTTATGAGGGAGGGCAACCAGTGTAGCAGTAGGAGGAACAGAAACCTTACTATCTGAATGTCTCATTTTCCTCTTGCGTTTTCCCAGCATAGGAAAAGAAGACAATGCCGCAGATACTGCAGAAGATACCTGTGCAGCAAAATCTGCAGGCAAATAAACTCCTCCAGGAGGCTGAGAGGAACTGCAGGGCCATGTATGTGACGCCATAGAGGCTTGGGACTTTTGAGGAGAAAGCTGTAGCATTGCCTGAACAGCATCATCCTGAGAGACATTGGGCTCAGAGGGCAACAATTTATCTTTAAATTGAAGTGTTCTAGCTAAGCATGCAGCACAGAATTGCATAGGCAAAACAATTTGTGCCTCTAGGCATAACAAGCATTTGTCAAAAAACAGTCTTGGTCCATGTCCTCTGTGAGATCTAACTGATAATTGTACTGTGTGAGATCTGATAGCTGTACTGTGTGAGATCTGATAACTGTACTGTGTGAGATCTGATAGCTGTACTGTGTGAGATCTGATAACTGTACTGTGTGAGATCTGATAACTGTACTGTTTGAGATCTGATAGCTGTACTGTGTGAGATCTGATAACTGTACTGTGTGAGATCTGATAACTGTACTGTGTGAGATCTGATAACTGTACTGTGTGAGATCTGATAGCTGTGCTGTGTGAGATCTGATAGCTGTACTGTGTGAGATCTGATAACTGTACTGTGTGAGATCTGATAACTGCACTGTGTGAGATCTAACTGATAACTACACTGTGTGAGATCTGATAGCTGTACTGTGTGAGATCTGATAGCTGTACTGTGTGAGATCTGATAACTGTACTGTGTGAGATCTGATAGCTGTACTGTGTGAGATCTGATAACTGTACTGTGTGAGATCTGATAGCCGTACTGTGTGAGATCTGATAGCTGTACTGTGTGAGATCTGATAACTGTACTGTGTGAGATCTGATAACTGTACTGTGTGAGATCTGATAACTGTACTGTGTGAGATCTGATAACTGTACTGTGTGAGATCTGATAGCTGTACTGTGTGAGATCTGATAACTGTACTGTGTGAGATCTGATAGCTGTACTGTGTGAGATCTGATAGCTGTACTGTGTGAGATCTGATAACTGTACTGTGTGAGATCTGATAACTGCACTGTGTGAGATCTAACTGATAACTACACTGTGTGAGATCTGATAGCCGTACTGTGTGAGATCTGATAGCTGTACTGTGTGAGATCTGATAACTGTACTGTGTGAGATCTGATAACTGTACTGTGTGAGATCTGATAACTGTACTGTGTGAGATCTGATAACTGTACTGTGTGAGATCTGATAGCTGTACTGTGTGAGATCTGATAACTGTACTGTGTGAGATCTGATAGCTGTACTGTGTGAGATCTGATAGCTGTACTGTGTGAGATCTGATAACTGTACTGTGTGAGATCTGATAACTGCACTGTGTGAGATCTAACTGATAACTACACTGTGTGAGATCTGATAGCTGTACTGTGTGAGATCTGATAGCTGTACTGTGTGAGATCTGATAACTGTACTGTGTGAGATCTGATAGCTGTACTGTGTGAGATCTGATAGCTGTACTGTGTGAGATCTGATAACTGTACTGTGTGAGATCTGATAGCCGTACTGTGTGAGATCTGATAGCTGTACTGTGTGAGATCTGATAACTGTACTGTGTGAGATCTGATAACTGTACTGTGTGAGATCTGATAGCTGTACTGTGTGAGATCTGATAGCTGTACTGTGTGAGATCTGATAACTGTACTGTGTGAGATCTGATAACTTTACTGTGTGAGATCTGATAACTGTACTGTGTGAGATCCGATAACTGTACTGTGTGAGATCTGATAGCTGTACTGTGTGAGATCTGATAGCTGTACTGTGTGAGATCTGATAACTGTACTGTGTGAGATCTGATAACTGCACTGTGTGACATCTGATAACTGTACTGTGTGAGATCTGATAACTGTACTGTGTGAGATCTGATAACTGTACTGTGTGAGATCTGATAACTGTACTGTGTGACATCTGATAACTGTACTGTGTGAGATCTGATAGCCGTACTGTGTGAGATCTGATAACTGTACTGTGTGAGATCTGATAACTGTACTGTGTGAGATCTGATAACTGTACTGTGTGAGATCTGATAACTGTACTGTGTGAGATCTGATAGCTGTACTGTGTGAGATCTGATAACTGTACTGTGCGAGATCTGATAACTGTACAGTGCGAGATCTGAAAACTGCACTATGTGAGATGAGATCTAACTGATAACTGCACTGTGTGAGATCTGATAACTGTACTGTGTGAGATCTAACTGATAACTGTACTGTGCGAGATCTGATAACTGTACAGTGCGAGATCTGAAAACTGCACTATGTGAGATGAGATCTAACTGATAACTGCACTGTGTGAGATCTGATAACTGTACTGTGTGAGATCTGATAACTGTACTGTGCGAGATCTAATAACTGCACTACGTGAGATGAGATCTAACTGATAACTGTACTGTGTGAGATCCAACTGATAACTGCACTGTGTGAGATCTTACTGATAACTGTTCTGTGTGAGATCTAGCTGATAACTGTACTGTGTGAGATCTAACTGATAACTACACTGTGTGAGATCTCACTGATTACTGTACTGTGTGAGATCTAACTGATAACTGTCCTCTGTGAGATCTAACTGATTACTGCACTCTGTGAGATCTAACTGATAACTGCACTCTGTGAGATCTAACTGATAACTACACTGTGTGAGATCTCACGGATTACTGTACTGTGTGAGATCTAACTGATAACTGTCCTCTGTGAGATCTAACTGATAACTGCACTCTGTGAGATCTAACTGATAACTGCCCTCTGTGAGATCTAACTGATAACTGTACTGTGTGAGATCTAACTGATAACTGCACTGTGTGAGGTCTAACTGATAGCTGCACTGTGTGAGATCTAACTGATAACTGTCCTGTGTGAGATCTAACTGATAACTGCATTTTGTGAGATCTGAAAACTGCACTGTGTGAGATCTGATAACTGTACTGTGTGATAACTGAACTGCACTTTGTGATCTGATAACTGTACTGTGTGATAACTGAACTGCACTTTGTGATAACTGCATTTTGTGAGATCTGAAAACTGCACTGTGTGAGATCTGATAACTGTACTGTGTGATAACTGAACTGCACTTTGTGAGATCTGAAAACTGTACTGTGTGAGATCTAACCGATATCAGTTAGATCTCACACAGTACAGTTATCAGTTAGATCTCACACAGTACAGTTATCAGTTAGATCTCACACAGTACAGTTATCAGTTAGATCTCACACAGTACAGTTATCAGTTAAATCTCACACAGTGCAGTTATCAGTTAGATCTCACACAGGACAGTTATCAGTTAAATCTCACACAGTGCAGTTATCAGTTAGATCTCACACAGGACAGTTATCAGTTAAATCTCACACAGTACAGTTATCAGTTAGATCTCTCAGAGTACAGTTATCAGTTAAATCTCACAGAGTACAGTTATCAGTTAGATCTCAGAGTACAGTTATCAGTTAAATCTCACACAGTACAGTTATCAGTTAGATCTCTCACAGGACAGTTATCAGTTAGATCTAACAGAGTGCAGTTATCAGTTAACTGTACTGTGTGAGATCAAACTGATAACTGTACTGTGTGAGATCTATCAGCTAGATCTCACAGAGTACAGTTATCAGTTAAATCTCACAGAGTACAGTTATCAGTTAGATCTCACAGAGTACAGTTATCAGTTAAATCTCACACAGTACAGTTATCATTTAGATCTCTCACAGGACAGTTATCAGTTAGATCTCACAGAGTGCAGTTATCAGTTAACTGTACTGTGTGAGATCTAACTGATAACTGTACTGTGTGAGATCTATCAGCTAGATCTCACACAGGACAGTTATCAGTTAAATCTCACACAGTACAGTTATCAGTTAGATCCCACACAGTACAGTTAACTGATCTAACTGATAACTGTACTGTGTGAGATCTAATTGATAACTGTACTGTGTGAGATCTAACTGATAACTGCACTGTGTGAGATCTAACTGATAACTGCCCTGTGTGAGATCTAACTGATAACTGTACTGTGTGAGATTTAACTAATAACTGCACTGTGTGAGATCTTACTGATAACTGTACTGTGTGTGAGATCTAACTGATAACTGTACTGTGTGTGAGATCTAACTGATAACTGCAATGTGTGAGATCTAACTGATAACTGCACTCTGTGAGATCTAACTGATAACTGCACTCTGTGAGATCTAACTGATAACTGTACTGTGTGAGATCTAACTGATAACTGTACTGTGTGAGATTTAACTGACAACTGTCCTGTGTGAGATCTAGCTGATAACTGTACTGTGTGAGATCTAACTGATAACTGCACTCTGTGAGATCTAACTGATAACTGTCCTGTGAGAGATCTAACTGATAACTGTACTGTGTGAGATTTAACTGATAACTGTACTCTGTGAGATCTAACTGATAACTGTACTGTGTGAGATTTAACTGATAACTGCACTGTGTGAGATCTAACTGATAACTGTCCTGTGTGAGATCTATCTGATAACTGCACTGTCTGAGATCTAACTGATAACTGCACTGTGTGAGATTTAACTGATAACTGTACTGTGTGAGATCTAACTGATAACTGCACTGTGTGAGATTTAACTGATAACTGTACTGTGTGAGATTTAACTGACAACTGCACTGTGTGAGATCTAGCTGATAACTGTACTGTGTGAGATCTAACTGATAACTGTACTGTGTGAGATCTAACTGATAACTGTACTGTGTGAGATCTGATAACTGCACTGTGTGAGATCTAACTGATAACTGTACTGTGTGAGATCTGATAACTGTACTGTGTGAGATCTGATAACTGCACTGTGTGAGATCTAACTGATAACTGCACTGTGTGAGATCTAACTGATAACTGTACTGTGTGAGATCTAACTGATAACTGCACTGTGTGAGATCTAACTGATAACTGTCCTGTGTGAGATCTAACTGATAACTGCACTGTGTGAGATCTAACTGATAACTGTCATGTGTGAGATCTAACTGATAACTGTACTGTGTGATATCTACTGATAACTGTACTATGTGAGATCTACTGATAACTGCACTGTGTGAGATCTAACTGATAACTGCATTGTGTGAGATCTAACTGATAACTGTACTGTGTGAGATTTAACTGATAACTGTACTGTGTGAGATCTAACTGATAACTGTATTGTATGAGATCTAACTGATAACTGTACTGTGTGAGATCTAACTGATAACTGTACTGTGTGAGATTTAACTGATAACTGTACTGTGTGAGATCTAACTGATAACTGTACTGTGTGAGATCTAACTGATAACTGTACTGTGTGAGATCTACTGATAACTGTCCTGTGTGAGATCTAACTGATAACTGTCCTGTGTGAGATCTAACTGATAACTGTACTGTGTGAGATCTGATAACTGCACTGTGTGAGATCTGATAACTGCACTCTGTGAGATCTAACTGATAACTGTACTGTGTGAGATCTAACTGATAACTGTCCTGTGTGAGATCTAACTGATAACTGTACTGTGTGAGATCTGATAACTTTACTGTGTGAGATCTAACTGATAACTGCACTGTGTGAGATCTAACTAATAACTGTACTGTGTGAGATCTGATAACTGCACTGTGTGAGTTATGATAACTGTACTGTGTGAGATCTAACTGATAGCTGTACTGTGTGAGATGTAACTGATAACTGCACTCTGTGAGATCTAATTGATAACTGTCCTGTGTGAGATCTAACTGATAACTGTACTGTGTGAGATCTGATAACTGCACTGTGTGAGATGTAACTGATAACTGCACTGTGTGAGATCTAACTGATAACTGTCCGGTGTGAGATCTAACTGATAACTGTATTGTGTGAGATCTAACTGATAACTGCACTGTGTGAGATCTAACTGATAACTGTCCGGTGTGAGATCTAACTGATAGCTGTATTGTGTGAGGTCTGATAACTTTACTGTGTGAGATCTAACTAATAACTGTACTGTGTGAGATCTAACTGATAACTGTACTGTGTGAGATCTGATAACTTTACTGTGTGAGATTTTACTGATAACTGCACTATGTGAGATCTAACTGATAACTGCACTGTGTGAGATCTAACTGATAACTGTACTCTGTGAGATCATATAACTGTACTGTGTGAGATCTAACTGATAACTGTACTGTGTGAGATATAACTGATAACTGTCCTGTGAGAGTTTTAACTGATAACTACACAGGACAGTTAATGGCTCTATTAAAGAGATAGTACTTATTTGTAGAAAATGTATAAATAAGGTTTTTGAGGTAAAACATGGTAAATTGAGCTGCTGAG
Organism: Bombina bombina; assembly: GCF_027579735.1. NCBI lineage: Eukaryota > Metazoa > Chordata > Amphibia > Anura > Bombinatoridae > Bombina > Bombina bombina. The sequence goes on from NC_069503.1 coordinate 1,107,259,479, forward strand.
GAGTCCTAAGGATGCTAGATAAGAACTATCCTGTGCCTCATTCCCCTAAATTCCTTAGCCAACTTTTTGTGAATCATGTTAAACACATAGGTAAAGCTCATCAGGTGTAAGGCTGTGACCCCCAGCTATGTAGTACCTGAAAGCAGAGTACTATTGGATACTCTTGGGCTGTGTAGTGAGTGCATGAGTCACTTAGCTGAACTAAAGCACCCCTCCACTTGGTCTTACCATCATGCTGAGGCTTTTCTTCCTCATAGGTTGCTGATCCAGTAGAGAGCCCATCCAGTGCAAGTAACTGTACTGCAGATGATATTGTGGATATATCTGTAACCCCTTAGGTGGAGGCTAGAGAACAGTCCCTGCCATGCCTGAGGGCAGTTATCGCTGTTAGATTACCCACTAGGGATCTGGAAAGCACATAACAGAGGTAATCCTCATCCCTATTTCACTCAGTCTTCTTAAATCTTCTTGGAGTGAAGTTGCCCAGGGGTACTCGGACCCAACTAGGTCTAAAACCACAAATCATATGAAAAAAATAATAAACTCTTGATAGAAGAGCACCTCTGAAATCTATAACCTCTCTCCTCAGAGGCCAATAACAAACTGGGGAGGGAGAGGAGGTGGGAGGGGCTAAAGCTCTGTGAGGGTTATTGACCTCCTCCTGATAGGCTGGAATATATTCCACATGTTATGAAGCTATGGCCTCTTATCAGCTAAGAAGGAAATTTGCTTGACTTAGGCTTAGATACAAGATAATTACATAGATAAAAAGTATATTAATATAACTGTGTTGGTTATGCAAAACTAGGGAATCAGTAATAATGGAATTATCTTTAAGATACAGTTGGCCACACAAACAGATCTCTTGGTCAGGTTATAGCAAAAAAAATAAAAGAAAGAAAACCTAGACAATTGTCCCTTGAATAGCACAAACAATACAATGTACCATCTCAGATTCTCTTTGTTTAACTTTGACTTTAAATGATAAAAAGCACATAGTTCAATCAGTGTGTTACAAACCACTCTGTAAAACTCATCCTGTTATACGGTACATTAAACAATTACAGGCCCGGGGCTGCTCTATGGTTTTACACTAATCACATCAAAGAATAAAATTGCAAGTTTGACAGAAGGGAGTAAAACTGAAAAACAAAGTTAGTTTTGTATGCCAATATTTTGCAAATGGCCACTTAACAACATGAGTTTACATTATTATGGACTTCTTCCATTTTGCTTTTTTTTTTAATTTTTTTTATTTAATTTTTATTGAGGTTCCTTAAAAGGTATACATGAAGTAAGAGAAGAAAAAAGAACAAGACACACTGTTACACAGATATCATAAAAATTTCAAGAACATAGCATGTAGGTAGAATGCCTGTTATTCTATATGCCTCCCAGGTGACACAAGAGTCCGCTCTTGGACCTCAGATGTAAGCTCATAACCTTGGATAGGAGGCTGTTTCTAGTAAAAGAGACCACTTTTGGATCTCCTAATGAGAACCTCTTTTTTATAATTTTACTAAAGTCTCCTAGAATCTATAGAGAAGCCTTAGATCTAACACAAAGGGTCACTCTTTGGGCCTATCTAGATCTTAATATCTTCAAGAAAGGCACTCAAGTATGTAGGAGCACACTAAAATATAACAGCATAAATGATAATCATCTTGATTTCCTAGAGGGGGAAATGTCTGCATATCTAAAATCTAATATAACAAGGAACAAATAACAATAGGAAATTTGCATCACAGAGCATAGAATACTTAGGCCTAGATTTAGAGTTCGGCGGTAGCCGTCAAAACCAGCGTTAGAGGCTCCTAACGCTGGTTTTGGCCGCCCGCTGGTATTTGGAGTCAGTGATTAAAGGGTCTAACGCTCACTTTTCAGCCGCGACTTTTCCATACCGCAGATCCCCCTACGCCATTTGCGTAGCCTATCTTTTCAATGGGATCTTCCTAACGCCGGTATTTAGAGTCGTTTCTGCAGTGAGCGTTAGAGCTCTAACGACAAGATTCCAGCCGCCTGAAAATAGCAGGAGTTAAGAGCTTTCTGGCTAACGCCGGTTTATAAAGCTCTTAACTACTGTACCCTAAAGTACACTAACACCCATAAACTACCTATGTACCCCTAAACCGAGGTCCCCCCACATCGCCGCCACTCGATTAAAATTTTTAACCCCTAATCTGCCGACCGCCACCTACGTTATACTTATGTACCCCTAATCTGCTGCCCCTAACACCGCCGACCCCTGTATTATATCTATTAACCCCTAACTTGCCCCCCACAACGTCGCCGCAAGCTACTTAAAATAATTAACCCCTAATCTTCCGACCGCAAATCGCCGCCACCTACGTTATCCCTATGTACCCCTAATCTGCTACCCCTAACATCGCCGACCCCTATGTTATATTTATTAACCCCTAATCTGCCCCCCTCAACGTCGCCGACACCTACCTACACTTATTAACCCCTAATCTGCCGAGCGGACCTGAGCGCTACTATAATAAAGTTATTAACCCCTAATCCGCCTCACTAACCCTATCATAAATAGTATTAACCCCTAATCTGCCCTCCCTAACATCGCCGACACCTACCTTCAATTATTAACCCCTAATCTGCCGACCGGAGCTCACCGCTATTCTAATAAATGTATTAACCCCTAAAGCTAAGTCTAACCCTAACACTAACACCCCCCTAAGTTAAATATAATTTTTATCTAACGAAATAAATTAACTCTTATTAAATAAATAATTCCTATTTAAAGCTAAATACTTACCTGTAAAATAAATCCTAATATAGCTACAATATAAATTATAATTATATTATAGCTATTTTAGGATTAATATTTATTTTACAGGCAACTTTGTAATTATTTTAACCAGGTACAATAGCTATTAAATAGTTAAGAACTATTTAATAGTTACCTAGTTAAAATAATAACAAATTTACCTGTAAAATAAATCCTAACCTAAGATATAATTAAACCTAACACTACCCTATCAATAAAATAATTAAATAAACTACCTACAATTACCTACAATTAACCTAACACTACACTATCAATAAATTAATTAAACACAATTGCTACAAATAAATACAATTAAATAAACTATCTAAAGTACAAAAAATAAAAAAGAACTAAGTTACAGAAAATAATAAAATATTTACAAACATAAGAAAAATATTACAACAATTTTAAACTAATTACACCTACTCTAAGCCCCCTAATAAAATAACAAAGACCCCCAAAATAAAAAATTCCCTACCCTATTCTAAAATACAAATATTACAAGCTCTTTTACCTTACCAGCCCTGAACAGGGCCCTTTGCGGGGCATGCCCCAAGAATTTCAGCTCTTTTGCCTGTAAAAAAAAACATACAATACCCCCCCCCCAACATTACAACCCACCACCCACATACCCCTAATCTAACCCAAACCCCCCTTAAATAAACCTAACACTAATCCCCTGAAGATCTTCCTACCTTGTCTTCACCATACCAGGTTCACCGATCCGTCCTGGCTCCAAGATCTTCATCCAACCCAAGCGGGGGTTGGCGATCCATAATCCGGTGCTCCAAAGTCTTCCTCCTATCCGGCAAGAAGAGGACATCCGGACCGGCAAACATCTTCTCCAAGCGGCATCTTCTATCTTCTTCCATCCGATGACGACCGGCTCCATCTTGAAGACCTCCAGCGCGGATCCATCCTCTTCTTCCGACGACTAGACGACGAATGACGGTTCCTTTAAGGGACGTCATCCAAGATGGCGTCCCTCGAATTCCGATTGGCTGATAGGATTCTATCAGCCAATCGGAATTAAGGTAGGAATTTTCTGATTGGCTGATGGAATCAGCCAATCAGAATATAGTTCAATCCGATTGGCTGATCCAATCAGCCAATCAGATTGAGCTCGCATTCTATTGGCTGATCGGAACAGCCAATAGAATGCGAGCTCAATCTGATTGGCTGATTGGATCAGCCAATCGGATTGAACTATATTCTGATTGGCTGATTCCATCAGCCAATCAGAAAATTCCTACCTTAATTCCGATTGGCTGATAGAATCCTATCAGCCAATCGGAATTCGAGGGACGCCATCTTGGATGACGTCCCTTAAAGGAACCGTCATTCGTCGTCTAGTCGTCGGAAGAAGAGGATGGATCCGCGCTGGAGGTCTTCAAGATGGAGCCGGTCGTCATCGGATGGAAGAAGATAGAAGATGCCGCTTGGAGAAGATGTTTGCCGGTCCGGATGTCCTCTTCTTGCCGGATAGGAGGAAGACTTTGGAGCACCGGATTATGGATCGCCAACCCCCGCTTGGGTTGGATGAAGATCTTGGAGCCAGGACGGATCGGTGAACCTGGTATGGTGAAGACAAGGTAGGAAGATCTTCAGGGGATTAGTGTTAGGTTTATTTAAGGGGGGTTTGGGTTAGATTAGGGGTATGTGGGTGGTGGGTTGTAATGTTGGGGGGGGGGTATTGTATGTTTTTTTTTACAGGCAAAAGAGCTGAAATTCTTGGGGCATGCCCCGCAAAGGGCCCTGTTCAGGGCTGGTAAGGTAAAAGAGCTTGTAATATTTGTATTTTAGAATAGGGTAGGGAATTTTTTATTTTGGGGGGCTTTGTTATTTTATTAGGGGGCTTAGAGTAGGTGTAATTAGTTTAAAATTGTTGTAATATTTTTCTTATGTTTGTAAATATTTTATTATTTTCTGTAACTTAGTTCTTTTTTATTTTTTGTACTTTAGATAGTTTATTTAATTGTATTTATTTGTAGCAATTGTGTTTAATTAATTTATTGATAGTGTAGTGTTAGGTTAATTGTAGGTAGTTTATTTAATTATTTTATTGATAGGGTAGTGTTAGGTTTAATTATATCTTAGGTTAGGATTTATTTTACAGGTAAATTTGTTATTATTTTAACTAGGTAACTATTAAATAGTTCTTAACTATTTAATAGCTATTGTACCTGGTTAAAATAATTACAAAGTTGCCTGTAAAATAAATATTAATCCTAAAATAGCTATAATATAATTATAATTTATATTGTAGCTATATTAGGATTTATTTTACAGGTAAGTATTTAGCTTTAAATAGGAATCATTTATTTAATAAGAGTTAATTTATTTCGTTAGATAAAAATTATATTTAACTTAGGGGGGTGTTAGTGTTAGGGTTAGACTTAGCTTTAGGGGTTAATACATTTATTAGAATAGCGGTGAGCTCCGGTCGGCAGATTAGGGGTTAATAATTGAAGGTAGGTGTCGGCGATGTTAGGGAGGGCAGATTAGGGGTTAATACTATTTATGATAGGGTTAGTGAGGCGGATTAGGGGTTAATAACTTTATTATAGTAGCGCTCAGGTCCGCTCGGCAGATTAGGGGTTAATAAGTGTAGGCAGGTGTCGGCGACGTTGTGGGGGGCAGATTAGGGGTTAATAAATATAACATAGGGGTCGGCGATGTTAGGGCAGCAGATTAGGGGTACATAGGGATAACGTAGGTGGCGGCGGTTTACGGAGCGGCAGATTAGGGGTTAAAAGTGTAATGCAGGGGTCAGCGATAGCGGGGGGCGGCAGATTAGGGGTTAATAAGTGTAAGGTTAGGGGTGTTTAGACTCGGGGTACATGTTAGAGTGTTAGGTGCAGACGTAGGAAGTGTTTCCCCATAGGAAACAATGGGGCTGCGTTAAGAGCTGAACGCTGCTTTTTTGCAGGTGTTAGGTTTTTTTTCAGCTCAAACTGCCCCATTGTTTCCTATGGGAGAATCGTGCACGAGCACGTTTTTGATGCCGGCCGCGTCCGTAAGCAACTCTGGTATCGAGAGTTGCATTTGCGGTAAATATGCTCTACGCTCCTTTTTTGGAGCCTAACGCAGCATTTGTTTGAACTCTCGATACCAGAGTTAAATTTATGGTGCGGCCAGAAAAAAACCCGCGGAGCGTTAACAGCCCTTTTACCGCCGAACTCCAAATCTAACTAATTTATAAATATCAAGGGACTGGGCACATACATCCTAAAAAGGTATCATCAGCCATCTGGCGTCACTAGGGTATGTTTGAAAGTAACCCACTCTCCCTATCCAAAGTTAAATATGTCTGTGAACCCATGTCCTATATCTAGTTACCCTTCACAAAGCAGCATGCAGGTTACACAGTAGATAAATTGAGCAAAGTTTAGACTATACAACACAGGGTTCATTTGGAGAAGTGTTCAGCTGCAAAGGTCTTTGCACAATATATTACTCCCAGCTACGGTAGCAAAGTGGCAGTGTCCATTCATGAAGCATCTAACCTATGCCATCTATTCTTTTTGAGCAAACCGAGAAGGTGAAGCCCTTTGAGAGTCCACCTCTCCGTACTAGAACTTTTGGCCTGAA